>NW_011888813.1:7921890-7926176 GCF_000151845.1 Pteropus vampyrus
GGCTATTACATTTTATTAGTTCATTATGTGCTTTGGGTATTTACTCCTTATCAGATATATAGTTTGCCAGTATTTTCTCCTATTCCATAGGCTTTCTTTCCATTTTACTGATTTGTCCTTTGCTGTACAGAAGCTTTTTGTTTTGATGTAGTTCTGCTTGTTTATTTTAGCTTTCCTTGCCTGTGCTTTTGGCATCATATCTAAAAAGAATTATTACCAAGACCAACGTCAAGGAGACTTTTCCTTGTGCTTTCTTCTAGAAGTTTTACAGTCTCACATTTTACCTTTAAGTCTTGAATCCATTTCAAGATCATTTATATATTGATATAAGACAGAGGTCTGATTTCATTCTTCTGTATGTAGATATCTATTTTTCCAACACCATTTATTGAAGAGAGTATTTTTCCCCTGTTGTGTGATCTCGACGCCTTTATCAAAGATGAGTTGACTGTGTAAGTGTAGTTTTGTTTCTAGTCTATTCCATTGGTGTATGTGCCTGATTTTATGTCAGTACCATTCTATTTTGATTAATATAGCTTTGTAATGTAATTTAAAATCAGGAAGTGTGATGTCTCCAGCTTTGTTCTTCTTTTTGAAGATTGCTTTAGCTACTAGAAATCTTTTGTGGTTCTATGTGATTTTTAGGATTAGTTTTTTCTATTTTTTTGTGAAAAATGCCATTGGAATTTTGATAGGAATTTCAAAAATATACTGATAATGATGTGCACTATTTGTGGGAATGTAAATTGATATAGTCATTATGGTAAGCTGGACTAAGAGGTGAGATTACATAGGTAAAATACTTACACTTTTCTGTGGGGCCATCCTGGGTTTCTGTGCTCCACAAAGTTTCTCTGATGCTTTTTCATTGTAGTCCTGAGCTATTTTCACCAGTTTGTAGTTGTCTCTTTTTCATGGATTTTGTTGTTTTTGTGGGTGAGATTAATGTTGGAACTTCTTTTTTGTTATCTTGCTGACATCACTTACAGCCTCCTTTTCAAAGCAACCTATCTTTCTCTTTAATGAAAGAATCTAGCCTATTCCTATTTATGCAAAGTGTAATATGCTTATGTTTTTATCTTGCTTTATATTTGTTCACACTTCTGTTATCTTAATTTTCCTCTTTTATTTAGTTCATTTTTTGTTGATTTCAGCAAGTTACTCTTGAATCCAATTTTTCCCTTATAAATTTATATATTTTATTGCCCTTTCAATTTACCAGTATGTACATTCTGTTTAACACAATCATGCATAATCAAACATATTTATACACTATTATATGGAAACACACTAAGTATTTACTAAATTTCCTCATTGATCCTGCACTTAACTCAATAGAACGAAACCTTTAGAATTATTTTAGCACTGTGTTAAGTCAGATATGACTTTTATAATACTACACTCCCCTTTATTAAATAAAAAAATTTCCATCACCTAGTAAGGAAGGACTCAGTTATAAATATGAAAATATCTTATATAAATGAATGAAAAAGCACCCATGGAAGCATAAAGGAAGAGGCAAGAGAATGAAACAGAAGGATTGTGATCAAATGTGTATATATTTTTTAAAGTATAAAGTGTATTTAGGAATGTAGAGTTCAGAGGTAATTCACTTAAATCATCAAGAGTTGAATCAAATGAAACAAGCAACTATTACTTGTATAAATAAAAATGTGGCTATAAATATAAAAGTGTATATGAATTTGTACCCTTTAAGCGTATGTTGATTTTCTACTTCACTAACTGGAAGTACTAGTAAGTCAAAATTATTTCATATTTCTCATTAGGGTCCAAATTTGTCCACTTAATCTATTAAATAATCCAGAAGCTCCATGCTGAGGTTTTATTCCACAACCCTAACCTGATCCCATCTCATCAACCACATTTTTAAAGAACTCTAAACACTTACTCAGAGCTGTCTTCAATTTCCAAGGAGTGTGCTAATTGGAGAGTCTAATAAGTTTACTATTCGTTATTTCTCTGCTATTACCCTTCTATTTTTATAATTGAGAAACAGTCATAAAAGATACCTGTCTAGTAGTGGGTGTGGGAATTTGTTGATTCTGGTACCTGAATAGGATATAATCATGATCAATCCTTGTATCATCTTTTACTTCACACCAATGTGGTCAACCACTGTTTTGAAAGCATCACCATTATTCCAAAGTGGTCACACTAAAGGGAATTTTACTCTTAGCCACATAGTCTGAAACCTGTCTCAAAAAAGCTATAACTTTATACATAGAAACACACACACATACACACACACACATATGCACACCCCTACATACACTTTCTTACTTTCCACACATATCTGTTCCAGTTCTTCTCTCTGTCCACCTTTTGCTTCTCTAAATACCACGCTCCACCCCCCCACCCAAAAAAAAACCTTTTCATAATCAAACACCTTCGCTTCCTGTCACAAGTTCTGATATCATTTCCTGAGTAAAGTTTCTCCACTGGGGTTTTCTAAGCTCCTTCCTATTAGAGCACTTCTGGAAGTATCATCCCATTTCATAAGAAAGGTTTTAATAATATTGAACTTCAAAAGGAGAAAGGTCAGAGAAATCATCTCTTGCCTCCTAAGAGGCTAATTAAACTTTATGCAAATCCACCAGTGTCCTCCCCAGGGATCAGCTCTGCTATCAAGGATCTTTGGAGCATGACCCTCATTAGATCATAAAGTATTTGCAACAGGAAGCCTACTTATCTTTCATCTGCATAATGTTGAAGAGGCATTCAATTGTTCTAGAAAGAATAGAGAGAATCCTAGGCAGGCAACTTTTGAGTCCTTAAGAACTAAAGCTTTGTTCCCTTCTTAAGCTATAATATTTTAAGTTCTGCCTAAGGCAAGTAGGCGGCTGCCTAGGGGGCGTTCTCTTCAGAATTTTTATAGGACTACACATTCGTAAAAGCATGTAAATACACCATTTATATGTAGAGGATAGAAATAGCTTTTAGATGACGTCTGATTTCATACACACAGTTAAAAAAGCAGAAATATATTATAATCCTTGTTAAATGAAATTTGTTTTATCTGATCTTAATTGGTGATACTTGATAGAGGTTTTTCATAAAATAAAAATTTGTAAATGTTTTTTCCTCTAAGTTAGTCCTGAATGAATGACCGAAGAAAGGCAAAGAACATAATTAATTTTAGGATACATTCCCAGAGTAATTCGGAGTTACATTTATTGCTCAGAAGAGAACTGATTTCTAGAAGCCAATTAGACACCAGAGTTTGAAAATAACTAGCATTCAGGAATAGGAGTTATCTATGTGCCCGTTTTTCATGGCTGTAAGGAAAAATAAACTCTAGAGATTAGATTTGGGGACCACTCTCCTCCAATACTTATAGAAAAATACTTAGGGGAAAATAATCGGATACTCAAATACTACCTATAATCAGACAGGATATCCTTTAGAGATATAGAGATTTCACAAGGTCTGAGAGGGCCTTGTTACAGCAACTGGAACATCATTGGCTACGAGGGTAATGTTTATCCTCATCCTTTTCAGACCAGAATGTTCTCTTCATTTATGGCTTGACTTGGCTGTCCTGGTTATCGTTCGATTTCTCAGTGCTCCAAATTATGTGTATTTGTGTATTTATGTGTATTTGCTGATCCAGAGATGACAGATAACTTGCTAGTACTTCTGAGCAAATCATCTGCCTGATTTATTCATTCTCTGGGATAAAAATCCACTTCTAGGTCAGCTTTCCTTCGGTGAATTAGGCAAATGGCAGGGAGTGGAAATAGGGAATAGGTAACAAAGGGTCTCACAGCACAAGACTCCTCTCTCCAAGGTGGTAAGTTGAACAAGTTCTCTATGCAGAGAATTCGAGACAAGGAGAACATGTTGATCATTTCACATACATTCACTTCTATTAGGGTAAGACATATGCAACAGGACTGCCAGCCACTGAAATAAAATAGTTGCCACTTTATATGATAAATCACTAAGCTTGTGAGTTCAACATGTGATGCTCACAAGATGATCAGAGATCCTTGGAGGTTGTCGTCAAGGCCATGCCTTAGTCATATTTCATTTTTTTCTCACTACTTATTTTTATCCAGTTTTTTTTTTTTTTTTTAGTTCAAATTCTTCCTTCGATAATTAGCAGATGCAAAATATAAATGGCATGGTCAGTAATAGTATTCTGCTGAGCCCAGTGATCTATTTGGAGTATGATTAAGGAAATAGAAATTCGCTCCTATAATATCAAACTCTTAAAATGAATTTAAATATCTTATCTCTATTTATGTTTAAATAATGGTATATTA
>NW_011888813.1:7926673-7935478 GCF_000151845.1 Pteropus vampyrus
ACGCTAGGTGCCAATATTATGTAAATTAAAAAAAAAAAACATAGTTACTACTTTTTAGGAAGTTTGCACAATAACATTTTTAAATATGGTGTGTTGAATATTTTGATGGAAGTTTTGCTGTAGTATGTGGAGGCTCTTATCTCCAGGATCATTTAACTCATTTGTGGGATTTAGTGAAAGTCTCTAGGAGGAGAAGATTCCTGATGTGTGTTTGGAAAGAAGAGCGGTTAATTTCTCAGAGTGGGTGGGAGGTGTTTCAGGTAGTAAAAGAGCATGGACAAACACTTCTGCGGTGCTGTGAATGACAAGATACATTTTGAATATGGAATTATTTGGTATATTTGCAGCATAAGAGAGACTGCCATACAGTGACCCGACACACACGCACGCATGCGCGTGTGCACACACACACACACACACACGAGCAGTGGAAGAAAGAAAAGGCATCTGAACTTTTTAAAGACAGAATTTCAAAATATATTTAAGTGCTTAGATTAGGAGAGTTTAATATCCCTAACAATTTCCTAAGAAGAAAAACCCTTTTCAATTCAGGAGTTTGCAATGTGTTCCTCAAATACTAAGACACCTTCTTCTTGCCATAGTTGTAACCTCCCTGTCGTGCACCTCAGTGGCAGCAGCCCAAAACATCACTGGATCTTCCTTAGGCCTAGAATGATCTTTATTCCAAGAATTGCACAAGCCTGAACTTGGGCAAGTAAGAAGAGAAGTGTCATACAGTGAGGTAGCGGCTCTGCAGTTTTAACTTTAAAAATATAATAATGCCTCTAAATTTAATCACATTCTTTGAGCTCATCTCCTGTGCCTGGTCATCGTGGAAGGCATCTGGTCAAAGAACCTTCTTTTTCTGCATCTGATAACCCCAAAATGGTTATCCTCAGGTTAGTTTTATAATCTCTTCCTTCCTATATTTTTTTCAGAAGAGGTATATTGGAAATAACCGACTTAGCAGGTAGTGATTTTCTATAAAGCTGAGCACGTGAGATTTAAAGATCCTGAGTTTTAAACACACATTCTTAAATGAAATGCCTTGCCCTCATATCTGATCTGTCTTTCCAAGCTCAGATAATTTTCAAGATTTAGGTTTTGTACATTTGACATTTGAAAAATATTCTTTTATGAAAATCATATGTTCTCATAGAAAATTTAAAAATTATAGAAAATTACATAGAAGTAAATGTGAATCAGGCATAATTATACAATCTCCCATGGTGTTTAACTACTTCAATACTTTTGGTTTATTTTTTCTAATTTTTTACCTACATATTAGCTTGCCAGGACTGTTGTTAAAAAGTACTACAAATACAGGGCTTAAACAACAGAAATTTATTGTTTCACGGTTCTGGAGGCCAAAAGTTCAAGATCAAGATGTTGGCAGAATTAGTTTCTTGTGAGGGCTGTGAAAAAACGATGTTTCCGGCCTCTCCTTGGCTTGTAGACAGTCTTCTTCTCCCTGTGTCTTCATATCCTCTTCCTTCTGCGTGTGTCTCTGTGTCCAAATTTCTCCTTTCTATAAGAACACTGTAGTATTGGATAAGGGCTCATCCTAATGACCTCACTTCAACTTAAGTATCCCTGGAAAGAACATATGTCCAAGAAAAGGTCACATTCTAAGTTAAAGGGTACGGTTCAACATATAAATTTGAATGGGACACAATTCAATCCATAGCAACCTAATTGAGGTTAAAATGCAGTTTGACATTCTGTATTTTTGTCGAACAATGTAATAAGTGCATTTTTTTCATATTATTAACAGATCTCCAAAGGAGAAATTTAAAAATATGTAAAAAAGTGTTTGTGATGAATTGAGGGAAACAGTTTTAGAATAGTATGCCAATGGAAAATAGGCTTATAAATATTTTTGTGTATGCATATGCTTTTTGTGTATATATCCTATCTTATTAAATGTGTGTGTGTATGTGTGTGCGTGCACACACATGTAGAGAACAGGGTGGAACAGGCTTGGATAGAACAGCATATGGACATGTGAGTGATTCTAGCAAAGGCCAGATTCTACAAAATTGGAAGGAAAAGTTATATCGTTCTGATTTGTTTGACAAAGTGGAGTGAAAGGGGAAAAATGATAAGTCAAAGGGTTTTCCTCTTACTTTCTCTTAAGATTGTGATGTTTTATTTTGAGAAGCCGAGGGATGACCATTGTCAAGAGTTCATTCTCAATTCTTCTTTAATATCAATGAACTAACTTAGAAAAAATTTGCTCCCAGTCTTTGACACAGTGTTATTAACCAAAATTTAACTTATAAGCCTTTTATCACTTGTTTCATTTCATGTTTAATGGGTATATTTTTCAGCATTCTATAGATTATTCTGCAATGAAAATTAACCCCCAAATTTTAGTGACTTATAACATAAAGGTTTATGTATCAGTACTGTTATATGTTCTTCATATTCCCGTGACTTGAATAGAAATTTTCTTTACTTAGAGACCTAGGCTAAAGATGCAGCCCATATCTGAACATGTCATTCTTATAGAAGACATACAGAAGATAGAGGGAGGGGAGAGAAGTAAAGATAATACTTGAAAACAATCATGGAATCTATGCCAGTGGATATTTTTATACAGAGTTAGGAATAGTGTGGCCTTGTGCTCTATGAGCCAAAAAACATTAAGTTACTAATCTCTAAACCTCAAAATAGAACAATAACCTATAGGCTAGGTAGGGAAATAGGCAAATGTTCTCTATTTCTGAGCAGTTAATACTATACTTTAGCCTCTTTTCCTCACATACACCAAAAATATTTATGAAAAGTTAGAAGGAATGCTCATTAAAAGGTAAGCTAGATCTACTTTTATTTTTACTGTTGATGCCAGTTAGCTATTGCAAGTTTGACAGTGCTGAGTAAAAAATCATGCAACTAGATTTTACAAAGTTTAAACATCAGTTAACAATAAAAAATACTTTAAAGAAAGAACAAAAAGGTGTTTCCAAACATTGCAAATCCCCACCATCTTGCACAAGGGTCAGCCCCTATGCTCCTGTAACAAGAAGATATTTTATTAGTTGTGCCCCCAGGTTATTTCATTAGCTGTGCCTCCAGAAGATTACAATTACTTTTTCCCATATCAAATTTTGTTTTCAAAATCTAAGAAGAAAAATCATAAGGTTTTTGTGTCTGTGTCTTCAAAACCTATGGCCCTATTCTCAATTTTATTTTATTGTGATTCTGAAATGGAGAGCGAGGTCAATAAAGAAACCGAGAAAACTGAATTTCCTGGAAGGCTCTGTGGCAAGGACACAAAGCTGTGCTGACTCACAGTATATACCAGTTTTAAAATTATACAGACTGCCGTTGGTCAGCAATAAAACTCAGAAGAAGTTGGATCAGAAGGAAAGAAACAGAAAAGAAACTCTATTATCTGATAGTAATGAAACATAATCCCTCAAAAGATGGCATTGGAATAAGCCGCTGGATAAAATCTGTCATGTTCCAGATGGGAAGAAGTAGCCTTTACCTCACAGTTTGCTAAGCCTTGAATAGATGTCGGTCTATGCAGCAGAAATACTATGAAATACAGAACCACTTTCTCATATTTATTTCTGCTTCTCTAAAAAGAAATCCTGACATTTCATGATGGCTACTTTTAAAAGAAGCAGTGGCAGAGCAAAACAATGCTTCACTTACTAAGGTGAAAGTAACAGTAATTAGAAAAATAGAATGAATACATGCATTTTGAGATTCATTTACTGTGAAGCTTATCTGAAAAGAACATCTAAAACCAAAGAAACATTTGATGCTACAAATGTCTGAACTGTTGTTTGCACAGTGCTGTCCATATTATAAGAAAAAAATTTAAATTGAGATTTAATACAGATACCATAAAATCCACCCACCAAAAGTGTACAATGTGTGGTTTTTAGTATATTCATTGAGTAGCTCTAGTCAACCACAAATGTACTTTCTGTCTCTCTATATTTGCCTAGCCTGGATATTTTATATAAATGGAATCGCATAATATGTATCATTTGTGGTTGGCATCTGTCACTTAGCATTATGTTTTTAAGGTGCATCCATGTTGCAACATGTATGAGTTTTCTTTTATCTATTTTATTGTCGGATAACATTCTACTGAATGGATATGCCACATTTTGTTTATCTTTTTGTAAGCAGATTGGCATTTGGATTGTTTTTACTTTAGGGCTCATATGAATATTTCTCCTATGAATCTCTATTTTTGTGTGTGTGGACACGTTTTTATTTCTTCTGTGTGTATACCTAAGAGTGGAACTACTGGGTCACATAGAAACTCTATGTTTAATCTTTCAAGGAACTGCCATATTGTTTTCCCATGGGGCTGCACCGTTTTACATTCCTGCTATCTACATTTTGATCTACCTTTTAAACCCTGATTTTCATAATCCTAACTTACAGCAGGTGTGCTGGAATGCCAACGGACTATCTACAGTTGTGTCGAAACATGGTTGATGGCATAATAAAGTGAAGGTCAAATTAAATTAGCCCTGAAATCCCATAAGCCTCTTTTGAAATTTGCCATCATGACAATAAACTGTATAATTATAAGCTGATGTCCAAAGAGATCCTGGCTCTCATTAATACTTACAACCCCACTGGGATTCAGAGAAGAGGCCTACACATTTTTAATTATGGCAGGACAAAGTAGGTGGAATGAGTTGGTGTGGTTCTAAGTCTATATCTGGGAAAGAAGAAAAGGACTTCCCAGAGCATCAACAAACATGCATAGGGGAAAGGAGTTGCTCTAAGTGACTGAAAAGTGCTTTATTTGTCACATTTGAAAAGGGTAAGTCTTTTCTTCTAAAAATTTGATAGTATATTGACAGAAAGGGAATCTCTTCCTGAGAGATGTTTTAGGATCCAATAAAAATTAGTTGTTCATCCACTCTTATAGACAGATCTAAAATTCAGAGATTTCGATTTATCCAGCTGGAAATTTAAAAGGAACACTTCAAGAGGAAATTGTTTATGATTATCAAATGAATTAAACAAACACTAGAAAAATAGATTTTTAAATATCTTGATTACCTTTAAAAATTAAATAACATCAAGAGGGATCCCATCGAGCTACATATATATATATATATATATTGCCCAGATGTACTTTAGCAACTGAAAGGGTAAGAAATAGAAAGAACAGGAATTCAAAGGATCCACACTGCCTTGTGCATTTTCAAAAGCTCTTTTTAAAACTATGAACAATCAATCTTCCTACTCTGCCCTGTGAAGAATACATACACTGTGTTTGCCACGTGGACTTTTTAAAACTGGTCCCAATGATTTGTAGTCACACTTTCATAAAACCCTTTGAGGTGTGTGTGTGTGTGTGTGTGTGTGTGTGTGTGTGTGTGTGTGTGTGTGTGTGTTTATGTGTGTTTTGATGTCCTACATTAATCGAATGCTTTTGCTTCTTATTACTTGGTTGATCTGTATTTTTATCTCCCACCATTTATCATTCCATACCATTGGACTACCCGCTCCCACTTACATAGAGTGCTAATTCTTAGTGTGAAATTTACTCTGTTACTTTCTGTGTGGCTCTCTAAAAATTAAATGGCCATATGTAGTACAGGTGAGCCAAAGACTGGCTGCTTGTTTGTGTTCATTCCTGCAAACATTTGCTCACGCTCTACCTTTCTACTTTTTGCTATGTGTCACATTCTTTAAGGTGTAAATCTTATCCTGCCACCCTTAAAATCCCCAATAAAAGCAAGAGTTGTTCTTTAGAAATGGCCATTAAAAATGCATCAGTTTAATTTTCCTGACATTTATAAATTTATCGCTTATCTTAACAGAAATCGAAGTATGTGTTTTCCTATTGGATGGCCAGCGCTGATCATTTATAAAACAATATCCCCTTCCATGCATTATGACCTTGGGATTACAGTAGGGACAACTCAGAAGTGTTGAATGAATGACTGAATTCCAGTTACATTTATTTTATTTGTAACTATACCATAATTCAGAAAAAAGTCGAGCTAACACTAAAATAATTAATACCGTTTGAAAATGGAGCTAACAGACATTTTTTCCTACCTCAACCAGATCTGCAAACCACCTAGATCCAAATTTGCCAATATCTTTTGAGGCCTCTCAGCCACGTAGAGTTGTAGAATTTGTTTGTGGTCAGGAGAGGTACCTTTTATTCCAGTGCTGCAACTAATTAATTTTTAAACAACTCAGGCACGGTACACCTCAGTTTTTGAGTTTTGAAATGGGCATGCACTTGCCAATATTTCAAGTTCATTCTGAGCCTTCGATGGACTATCTGGCCCAGGCCTGAGTATGTATTCTGGATTGCCAGGGTTACCAGAGTACTTTGATTCTTATGATGAGATTTCTCACCAAACATCATGCTCTTCTTTGCCTATGAAAGTGCTAAGAAATTAAGGCCAAATCTCTTTATATCAGTTTTAAAAGCATTTTAATGTAAAATATAACATATGTAGAAAATAATATATTAATCATATGGGTATATTTTAGAATACAATAAAATGCATAAATCTATCTGCCTTCCACCCAGTTTAAGAAATAGATAATTACCAAGGACCCAGAAGCACCCTTGTGTAACCTCTCTGGATTTTTTGTTAATAATTTTCTTGTTTTGGTTTATGGTGCTCTCATCCATGTTTGTGTTTTTGATGTTAAAGACTTGCTTTATTTAATGAATTGTTCCGTGTGTATTCTTCTATGACTTGCTTCTTTTGAACAATAGATATTTTGAATTTATCCAAGCTGATGTGTATAACTACAGTGCTTTCACATTTGCTTCTTTGAATATACTACAATGTGTTTATCCTCTCTGTCATTCATGGGCAATTGGATTGTTTCCAGGTTTTTGTTATGCAAAACACTTCGATGAGCATCTCAGTATATGTTGTCAAATGAACACATACTAGATTTTCTCTAGGGTTTGTACATCACTTCATCAAGCCTATGATGCCATCGATAGTAAGATACAAACTATTGTTTTGCCCACCTAGGAAAGAAGAAGCCTCCTATTAAATTTATGTTCGATCGCAATGCTGTCTTATTAACTGTAAGAATGCATTTCATTTCAGAACTCCTAAACTGTGAAAAAATGTTTTAAAATCAGTGAAACAGAGTATCTTGGAGTGGAATTGCTGGACCATAGAGGAATACACCTTTAAATTTGCTAAGAATCATACCAGTGGTTTTTCCAATGAAGTTGTAGGAATTTACACATCCACCCTCACAGTATTAGGGTCCCTGTTGTTTTACATTTTCTTGTTTTCACTTTATTTTTGTCCATTGTCTCTTGTGCCAGGATAAAACACATTTTCACATTTATTTTAAACTTTACTAGTATTTTAGTGCTTCACTGAGGAATATCTAATCAATAATATTGTCAGAAATAGACACCTACATCTGTTATCTTTATTGGGTCATATACCCTTTTGAGCATTTGATGAAATGTTGTTTAATTCATTTCCTTTCCTCAGCTGTTCTCTTCCTTCACCGCATGGCTAAATTCTTGGGATACTTTATTATTTATTCCAAACTTCGCCTTCTCTGTGCTTCCTTTCCAGATATTCTCTGGAAGGATCGAACACTAATTCCTTCAGCCTCAGGAAATCTCTTTACCCCATTGGATTATATTTATATGTTTACATATTTATATGCCCAATAGATGATAACCTTTATTTGTATAATTATCATTTAGTGTCTACTATCTATCTGCATATTAATTGAAGCCATATTTCCCTTTTAAGGGATTCTTGTGGTCTGAATTTCCTGTTTAGTTGTTGTCTCCAGGGCTTGCTTACATTGTAATTCCTCCTCTTGAGCCTCTTTCAGGTCTAAGAAGTGGCCTTTATCCTTACCTGCTACAGTTATGCACAGATTCATATATTGTAAATTGGTGACAAGAGAAAAGAGCAGACATTGTTATATGTGGAAAAAGAAATGTTCATCGCCATTATGCAATTATTTATAGATTTTGCCTCCTTCATATCCCTCAGATCTGTACCATCCCTGCCACTGTGTCTATTTAAAACCTCTTGGATTTCTCTTGGATGACTGTGAAAGCTCTCAACCAGAAGCACATTTTCATAAAATAGAGCAATCTCACTTTTGTGGGTTCCTTCTAAGGCCCTGGGAAGGACCATGGGTGGCATTGTGTTCACGTGTTTATATCAAATCTGCCAAGATAAGCTGAGTAAATCATAATCTGTGTCTAATGTGCTGTCTCTTTCTCATTCATTTCCTCCATCACACTTCTCAGTTCCTTGTTTTTCTTTTAATTTATTGGGGTGACATTGGTTAATAAAATTATATAGGTTTTGAGTGTACAATTTCATAATACATCATCTGCATATTGCATCTATTAGTCCTGAATATCTCTGCTATCATGGTCTATTTTGTATTTTATGTCATCTTCATCGATGACTACTAAATATACTAAATGTAGTTATCGATGAAGATAACATAAAACACAAAATAGATGATGACAGCAGGGAGATACCTAGGACAACAAGATTAATGGATAATAATAATTCAAATAATATTTAACTTCAGCCACTACACAAAGATACTTGAAATGCTAGGAGATCTTAGAACTCAAATATAAAAGAAATGTGATAGTAATTTCACCAAATTTTACATCAAATTTTTATGGCATTATTAATAATGAGTTACTAAGCTTAAAGTAACCTTTCTGAATCATTAGTTTTAAAAGAAAGCCAATCAAACGTTGATCATCTAGAGGAAAGACCAAAGCATCTTTCTGTTTTCTCCATAGAGAAATCTGAAGTCGTTTAAAAACATTTAGTC
>NW_011888813.1:7935528-7940008 GCF_000151845.1 Pteropus vampyrus
ATATTGCATCTATTAGTCCTGAATATCTCTGCTATCATGGTCTATTTTGTATTTTATGTCATCTTCATCGATGACTACTAAATATACTAAATGTAGTTATCGATGAAGATAACATAAAACACAAAATAGATGATGACAGCAGGGAGATACCTAGGACAACAAGATTAATGGATAATAATAATTCAAATAATATTTAACTTCAGCCACTACACAAAGATACTTGAAATGCTAGGAGATCTTAGAACTCAAATATAAAAGAAATGTGATAGTAATTTCACCAAATTTTACATCAAATTTTTATGGCATTATTAATAATGAGTTACTAAGCTTAAAGTAACCTTTCTGAATCATTAGTTTTAAAAGAAAGCCAATCAAACGTTGATCATCTAGAGGAAAGACCAAAGCATCTTTCTGTTTTCTCCATAGAGAAATCTGAAGTCGTTTAAAAACATTTAGTCAGATTTAAGGAAAAAAGTATAACAGGAGTGTCAATAAGTTCATTCATATAAATAGCATCATTTATAAATTTTCTAATATTTCCATATGCCAACTTTTTAATTTGCAATTTGTGATTTCTTTTCATATTCTAAGTAAGTATGTACCCACAACTTTTTTTTCTCTTAAATAGTCCCTCTGTCTCACTAGTGTAAGCTTCAGGCTCCACACAAGTTGGAAGTACCCTTGGTTCTCAGGCCTCTAACCTATCTCTTTCCTCATCTTCTCACTACTTGCAACATATTCTCTGTGTGCTCCATTGGCATTGTTTGTAAAATCTCATGCTTTCCTACTACATATATGTGATACATATTATAGGAAATTCAGAAGATATTTTGGAATTAGGGACAGAATGACTTAATTAATCAAACTATACATATTCTTCAAACTTTTCCCCTACCCCTATTAGACTGGTTGCCTATTAAGGGTATTTACAACAAAGTATAAATATATTTTATAGAGTAGGTGCTTAATAGGTATGTAATAAATTAGTGAGTTGATCAATGGATTAATAAATCTATAAGTCATGGAGTTATATCTATGTTTTGATTGCTTAATTTGTAATTTCCCCTCCCATATTATAATTTTCTATATGGGATATTTGCAGAAATTTTTCTCACTATTACTATTCTTACTCTTAATAAAGTTTTAAAAAAATTATGTGACCTTTCTAAACAACTTGCTCCTTATAAACTGGATCTAAAAGATAAACACAAAAAAGAGACAAAATTAAAATGAATTACAATTTCCCTTGTATTTTTCCCCTATAGCAAAATGACAGTGTATTCATCTTCTCTTCTCTTCACTAATGACAATCTCTTTCACATACAAGAAATAATAAAATGATGTAAGATGTTAAAGTTATCTGTCTTCCCAAGTAAAAAATTGTTAAAGATCAATTCAAAACTATTACTCAGACTTTCCTGGTATAGAGAATAATAAGAGACAGTAAGTAATGATGAGACAGCTGATTCCAAGGTGCACAAAGGTTGATGTCAGCTATTGTACATTGAAAGACAGACTCAAAAAATGAATTCTGTTTTTAGAAAACTGTGTTTCTTAGGTAGGTTTTTCTTCCAAGAAGTCACTAATAGGCGCAGTATGGTGCCTAAAGTTAAAGGAAAAGAATAATAGAAATAATAAAAATGAGGACTCTATTCTCCCATCTGTTTCCTCGGCCCTAGATAGACTTTCTCTTCCCAAATAATCTAACGAAGAATCAAGGCTACAGGTAGAATAAATAGCATAAAACTTTTCTGTAGAAGAGGTTATTTCAGAATATTTTCTTGGGTACATTCACATTGTAAAACTCAAGTATGTATTTTTCTTATAAGAATGTTTTTCTGTTAAACCTTTTAGAATTAGTGCACCAAATCAATTGGCTTATAAGGTTTCATTCTAGTGAATTGTACCTCTAACACATGCCAAAATACAACACAAGTACATGTAGTGTCAGGTTGCTGGTATAAAAAAAGAGAAAATGCTCAGAGCTTGAGAAAGAATAGCTCAAAATGGAAATTCCACTGGCATCCTCTAATGGGTAAATTACACAGAGGATTGTGTAATAGAATAGAGTCCATTTCTTTCTCTTGGTTATATGGATTAAGACTTTCCAGGAATCTTCCCTCTTTCTCTCTACTTCTCATTTCTCATAACCAGCCTAATTTTTTCCTTCAAGAGAACCGTAGAGCCATTTTGGAAAGGCAAAGAGTTTATGCCATTTTTATAGCTTACAAACATTAAGCTTCAGGATGGGGCTTTTTATATTAGACAATGAGCATCTAACTTTATTAGAAAGGTCTAAAATTAGGAACTGCCAAGATTAGTGCTCTTTTCCAATAAATTCATTTGAATGGAAAGGCTTGTTTTTTTTTTTAAGGGATTTTACAACTGTGATGATATATGTAAAGATTAGCTAATTAAACTCTAAAGATATGCTAACATAAGTTATTACTGCCCTCTAGATTACTTCTTACAAAAATAATGTGGGAAAGCATTATTATTATCCCCATTTTACCCATGGAAAAGAAATTACCAGTCCACTCTTACCAAGCTATTGCATTATAAGACTAGAATTAGAATCCAAAGCCTCTTACTAATATGCCAACCCAAGTTAAAACACCAGTTAGCAACAAATTCAAAGAAAAAAAAAACTTTTTAAAATGATAATGATATTGCTATATTAAAAGTGTCTCATGTATTTTCTTTTAAGATGTGATCTTTTCAATGGCACTACCACTTGTTGTTATTGCTTTGCCTTGTTTTCCTATTGCAATGTATATACTTTCAATTCACTCTAGTTGGGACTATTTCTTTAAGGAGAGATGTCATTGATTTTTCTTCCTTTAGGAGTAATGCCCTTTCATCTTGTCATCTTTTCTTTTTAATAGTAACCTAGAGAGTCGATAAAACAGTGAAACAAATTCTCACTTGTCTTTTTTTCTGTATCTATTCTTTGTAATACATGCTTGACAAATGTCTACCTTTTTCTGAGTTAAAAAAAAAGGAGGGGGAGAAACTTGAATACATTGTTCACTTTTTAGCTTGTCTTTTGACTATGGCAGCTATCAAACTGGTGCTGTTTCCTTGAAGGTGTTGTCCTGTTGTGAAATCATTGTGACAAAATGTTTCATATGATGACTTCACAGGAGTTTGAGAGGGTAAAACAAGGGACAGTTGAAGTTTCTGAAAGACAAAATTGTTTTTCCATTCTTGACTCTTTTCTTACAGAAGCTATTTTGTACATGAGATATTCACGAACCACTTCAGCATCAAATATAAGATTCTAGCTAGCAGTAAAGTCATTAAACTCACTCTCAGTCCGATGAGACTGATGGAACCAACTGTGGACAAGAATGCTTCCATACAATAACCTTGCAAGCTGAAAGAAAATGAAGCAGATATAGAAAACAAAAACCAAGGTACACAAAAAATGTGACTCCCTGATTCTATATATATGTGCATGCATGTTCATAGTTGTGTTAGACGCTGACTGACAACCTCAATGCACTTCAGTCACCTAAACTTATAGGGAAAAAAGAAAGATGTTTTGAAGATAAGACATCTACGAATCTCTATCTGTCCCTGTGTGTTTGCATAGTATTGGTGATAAAAATAGTATGACTACTTATTCTAATAAAATACTTTCTGATTTATACAGATAGTTTATACTCACTTGAGTACCATCGTTATTCAAAATAGACACTAATACAAATACACTTATAATTTTCATATGCTTGTCCAAAAAGAAGATTTCTCAAGATGAATAAAATCAATTAATGCATATTATGTCTGATTTAGTCAATGAAATACCATGATACAATGTCATATTAAAGAGTGGGCATCATGATTTTTACTCAAAGTAGTAAAAGAAAGGAAATGTATATTGAATATTTGTTCCCAAAGAACCAAACCTCTACTTAATTTTTTCCTCAATTTTTTTTATTATTACAATTAATGACTCTGGAAAAATACAAAATGAGTGGTAGGTGGTGGTAGCAAGGGATTTTTCTATTTTTATGAGCCATAAATGAGAAAAATACACCTTCCAGCTGCCAGACAAGGAATATTTACTTATTAAAATTAGGTATCTCTTCTTTTATGGGTTAGCCTACAAAGTATTTAGAATCATGGTCTAATTCTATATGAACAATTTTAAAGATTAAGTTGGTTACATTCATTGAAAGCCCACTTTCTCAATATCTTCAAAGTCACAAGCCTAGTTATTTCTCTCTCTCTCTATCATGTGAATAGTATTTCTCCATAGAAGTACCATTTTCTTGTTTTCTTCCCTTTTTTTTTTCTTTTTTTTTTTTCTGATTTGAGACAAAATGAGTGGGTATGAGATGGAGGAGATAAAACAATTGGAGGTATGTAAAGCATAAATGGAATAATTGAGATCTTCTTTCTTCTTGCAAGTATATATTACCTGATTGCCTACTATATGCCAAGCACTGTAACTGTAAACAAAACACGCAATGTCACC
>NW_011888813.1:7940058-7945476 GCF_000151845.1 Pteropus vampyrus
TAGCTAGCAGTAAAGTCATTAAACTCACTCTCAGTCCGATGAGACTGATGGAACCAACTGTGGACAAGAATGCTTCCATACAATAACCTTGCAAGCTGAAAGAAAATGAAGCAGATATAGAAAACAAAAACCAAGGTACACAAAAAATGTGACTCCCTGATTCTATATATATGTGCATGCATGTTCATAGTTGTGTTAGACGCTGACTGACAACCTCAATGCACTTCAGTCACCTAAACTTATAGGGAAAAAAGAAAGATGTTTTGAAGATAAGACATCTACGAATCTCTATCTGTCCCTGTGTGTTTGCATAGTATTGGTGATAAAAATAGTATGACTACTTATTCTAATAAAATACTTTCTGATTTATACAGATAGTTTATACTCACTTGAGTACCATCGTTATTCAAAATAGACACTAATACAAATACACTTATAATTTTCATATGCTTGTCCAAAAAGAAGATTTCTCAAGATGAATAAAATCAATTAATGCATATTATGTCTGATTTAGTCAATGAAATACCATGATACAATGTCATATTAAAGAGTGGGCATCATGATTTTTACTCAAAGTAGTAAAAGAAAGGAAATGTATATTGAATATTTGTTCCCAAAGAACCAAACCTCTACTTAATTTTTTCCTCAATTTTTTTTATTATTACAATTAATGACTCTGGAAAAATACAAAATGAGTGGTAGGTGGTGGTAGCAAGGGATTTTTCTATTTTTATGAGCCATAAATGAGAAAAATACACCTTCCAGCTGCCAGACAAGGAATATTTACTTATTAAAATTAGGTATCTCTTCTTTTATGGGTTAGCCTACAAAGTATTTAGAATCATGGTCTAATTCTATATGAACAATTTTAAAGATTAAGTTGGTTACATTCATTGAAAGCCCACTTTCTCAATATCTTCAAAGTCACAAGCCTAGTTATTTCTCTCTCTCTCTATCATGTGAATAGTATTTCTCCATAGAAGTACCATTTTCTTGTTTTCTTCCCTTTTTTTTTCTTTTTTTTTTTTCTGATTTGAGACAAAATGAGTGGGTATGAGATGGAGGAGATAAAACAATTGGAGGTATGTAAAGCATAAATGGAATAATTGAGATCTTCTTTCTTCTTGCAAGTATATATTACCTGATTGCCTACTATATGCCAAGCACTGTAACTGTAAACAAAACACGCAATGTCACCAACAGCATAGGGCTTCTAATCCAATTATTTAACCATCTCATTTTTGCTTTATATTTTTTCACTCTTTTACTGATGCTTTAAAAGCATAGGTTTCAAGAATACTTCATTCAAAAAACCCTTGAATCGAGTTAATAAAATTATGAATAAATTATCTAGACTGGAAAAATAGGGCTTGATGTTAGAATAAGCTATGTTCGCTACCCCCACCCCCCACACACGCACGATAATGATATAATGCAAAACGGTGTAGTTTTTGTTCATACCATCGTCAGATGCGGGTTTGGAGGTTTTCTTTTTCTTGAAGCACTACAATTTGGAACATGTGGCTTCTAAGATTGTCTCAAAAAGACAAGAGAGGAATAGTATCATACCTAATTTTTTCAATGGCCAGTTATTGAAGTGACTTGTTTTACCTCCATGCACATTCCACTGGCTAAAACTTGTGAACTGGTTCCCACCTAACTGCAAAGCAGGCTGAGAAGTATAGAGATTTTTTTTGTGAATAGAAAAAGGCTTTGTCACAGTGAGTTCTTCTGGTCACCAGGTTTTATTTTGTTCCTTGCTCCTTCTGCTCAAAGTTTCATCCAGTCACTGCATCCAGCACAAGGCCAAGTTTCTTTGGGTGAAACACAACCTTCTCTATCAGATCTAGATGTGGCTCTTCTTGCTGCAATGACTTATCAGCTAATAAAATTGAGAGGTTATATGTATTTTTCTTAAACACACACAGAGATACGCACACACAGAAGTGGGGGACAGGATAATTGCAATAAAAACTCAAAATCAGAAATAGAAAGAGTGACACATAATAGGCATCAGACCATGGTTATATGAAAATCATATACAGAAAGAAGAGAAATGTTTTCCTATTTCTCTTTTCGTTAAGGGAGGATATCTTTCCTGAGCCAGCTATGTGGCCATATACTGAATGACCAAACTTCACAGATAGTACAAATTAGGACAGCTTCCAAATGGTAGGGTGCATCTTTCATTCTTACGATCCCTTGTTTTAATCGTATGAGAACAATCACTTTAACTGTTTCTTATAAGGATTTGAGGAATCACCAAGAAAACACCTGACTGCCTTTCTGAAAAAGGATTACAGATCCATTCTATTCACAACACATTGTCTCAGGGCAGGATCTCTGCTGGACACTCTCTAAAACAGGCTGTGTCTTGCTGCCTACACTCTTTAAGAGTTTCATTGCAAGTCACTCACACACTAGTGCCTAAATCTTTCCTCAGTGTGGTCCAAGGCAATGTAGGATTTAAATCAAAGGCTTGTGGTAACCACCAAGAATGTCACAGAGATTTTTGTACTGAATAAAGTACAGTGATACTCCACTGGAAAGTAGACCTCTAGTCTTACATATCGGTAAGATAACGCTTGGAAAATCTCTTAGAAAATTTTGTTGGAGACCAGCATTTCTTTCAGTTCAGTGACTCCAACAGAGCAATTTTTCTTTAGGTTTGGATTAGATCATTATCTCATATTGTTTCATTGTTTTATCATTAAGTGTAGTAGCTGGATTAAGATTAGGGTATGCATTGAAATTATATATATATAATATATATATGTATGTGTGTGTGTATATGTGTATATAAGTATGTACATATATATGTGTGTGTCTATATATATACATATATATATATATGTATATATACATAGTCTTTAAACACAAGAAGCCTATTTATCAGAGAAAATTTTCTTTTTGTAAGAGTGGTGAGGACTAACTCAGTCATACCGTTCAGTCATACCATTCACTGATTTAGCATTTCTGCTTCAGCTATTACCAAAGTCTATACATTAAAGAGTGTTTATTTCTTGTAAAATCTCAGCTAATGATAATCGCTATTACTCATTAGTAATTACCTCCCAAACAACAATTCATAGAGAAAAATCTTCAAGTTCAATTCTAGCAACATTTCTCTGAAAAGAAAAAATGAATAGTTTTAGGCATTCTTCTGCCATATATAATAAACCATGGAACCTGAAAAAAAAAAGAATGGTGAGAAAACTGAGGTAGGTTAAAGGAAGGCAAATTGGCAACCCTCAGCTCTGCTTTATTCAGGGAGAAAGGAACAGCAGACAGATGGTTCGCACAATTTAAATTTTTATTAATTTTTTTTCTGTTTCTCTCAGCAAAGCATACATAATTGACTCTCTGTTAAGTGCACATAGAATGGAACTTCATAGAGATTAGGCTGCCTGCTTCATAATGGTTGCTATTTAAAAACAAGTTTGAAACAAACCATATTCCTTTAGATGCAAATGCCATTTCATATTACAAGTCATCTTGCAATTGCATTCTGACCCACAGGAAAATTTCAGGAAATATGTTATACAAAGAATCAAGACAAATTTATATAACATTTTATATGTATTTAATGTACACACATATATTGCTTGCTATTTAACCAAAGCACAATTGAATCAGAGAATGAGGATATAATGGCTCTACGGAAGAAAAGTGCTATATAAATCAGAGGCTATAAATGCACTACATATAAAAAGTCTGGGTGCGATTTTAAAATTTAATAACTTTGGATGAACCTATGACAGAGGCAAACGGCAAACATCATGTGAAAGTATATTTCACAGACTCTAATGTGAATATTTAATGTGCTTTTATTTGGAACTTACTGGGTTCTCAGAAAGTAATGTATTATTGGCCCATTAGTTTCCATGAAGCAGTGGTCAGTGTTATACTTACCTTCTTGGAGTTTTGCAGCATTACATTTTTCCTGATCTTTGATGGTGACAATTTCTTCCTGTATTTTCTTCCAGCATAATGCTGCTTTTGAATACTTGACAATAGTGGGCCACTTCATTTCAGATCAATTTATATATCGACAAGTTTCTTGCCATCTCATTTGCTTATCCCCATGGCAATGCATCTATGTGACCTTTAGTAAAATTTCACTTTGCTCATCAGACGACATTATTTAGCATGTGCTGAATATCTGCTGTGACTAGAAATCATACTGGATGACAAAACCGATCTTTATCTCCTAGCTCATTCTACATTTTTATAACGTTTTCTTTCTCTTAAAATTTAAGCAAAAATGAATATCTTCTTTATTAATACTCATAAATTTCTGCTCATTCATCTGTTTTTGTTTAGATTTTTGTACACTGTAGTTCAGTTCACACTAATCAATCTAATTCCTGTGGCGAGGATAAATCCCCATCATATACTCTTTTTAACCTAACATATGAAGGGGTAAGGATTAAAATATATTAGCAAGAGAAAACAACAGAAAGATTTTTCTTTTGTTTCCATACCATAAAAGAAATTTAATAATAACTTCTCTATAGAAGTGTGGGTACATCAAGGGATCAAACAAAAGGTGATAAGACACAAAGGGGTTAGCAACAGAGGGAAGCAATCATCTCTTCAAAGCCAAAGAGACAATGGAAGGAAACAGAATGACCAGGGTTCACTGAGAATGGGAAATTTGGAAAATATAACCGCAATCATGTGAGGATGTACCTAACGCCAAAGACGTAACTTTGACGATGGAGAAGGGAGAGATCATCTTTCTTCTTCTCTTCTCACCCTCCTATGTCCTACTGGTTCTCTTCATTGGATGAGCCCCAATCAAAACTAGCCAGAAAGGATATCTGTGGGATGCAGTCTTCAGAGTTCATTCTCCTAGATACTAAACAATGCAAAAAAAAAAAATATATGGAGAAAACTCTAGTAGGGACAAAAGAGAGGCTTACCTTGCAGTTACACAGACCCCAAGAATTATCTCTTCCCCAGGGAGGCCTCACGTGGTCACATGGGTTATGTCCTTTAGGCCATCTTCCTCCTAGTTTGCAGTCATCTAGTGCTCAGAGAACTGGAACAATACAATACAAAACTATGCTTTCTCAGACTGATTCAGTCACAGAATGAGAGTCATAAAATAGCCCATTGGTTAGCCTTGTTCAAATAAGAACATTCATCATTTTTTGCATAAATGGCACTTTTTCAAAAATTTATTCATAAAGGAGTCCATTTTAACCATTTCCTTGGTGGAGATCACTTTGTCTTAGGTAACCTCTTCAAGTCCATCGATAATAGTTATGGACTGTTATCTTGAGGACTCTAACCACTCTGGATTGTAGGTTCCTTGAGTTTTAAAAGGCTAATTTTCATGACCAGTCATGATTAGTCAGGCTAGTGCTTGAAGATGGCTGGCTATGCCACCCCCAACTAATATCTCTCACTCCT
>NW_011888813.1:7946346-7947907 GCF_000151845.1 Pteropus vampyrus
TTAATTGGAAACATAATTTAACTCAGCAAAGTCAATATTCTATTGTCATTTACTTATGACCGTCATTTCCTGTCAGTTAGTAATAATATGGTTGAATCTTACCTCTGTGTGTGTTTTATAGTTGTAGTCATGTTTTTTACAAATATGCTGTCAGTCAAAAGGATAAGCATCTTATAACAACACTCTTCATAACAGAAGTTTAGAAATGACTTGCGTGTATGGATCTATTAGTAACCATTACTCCTTTAAGGATACCTCTTACATGGCACTTGGTGATAATTGTGGAAATACCTGTCCTTTTCCTTTGTATCATTGGATGTGGTTATATCCACTCATTTCAGGATGATTGTGTCATTCATAGAACACGAGGTTAAATACCCTGTGGATTTAGGATTTAGGTAAAGTGAACACTCATGCTTCTGTTCTCATTCTTTCATTTGACGAATATTTGTTGAGCTGGTGGGACCAGCTTCTTTCAGTGCTAAAACCAGACAAGTTCTAGGCAAACCATAGTGAGTTAGTCACCCTATGCACCTATAATGTGAAAAGTTTTATTCTTATAGAGCAATGTGCTATTGGAAGGAGACAACAGTACATCGGATTAAAAGTGCTAATAATGATATAATATATATGAAGAGGGTTTCTAATTCGGGTTAAGGTAGCCAGCTGGATTCATTGAAAAGGGGGAATTTAAGTAAAAGCATTAAGGAGGTGTGAGAAGATACATGCTGCTATCTGGAAGAAGAGGTAAAGAGGCCTGAGAAACAGAGTTCCTGGGAGGAAGGTGTGTCTGGTGTGTGCCAGGAATGTAAAGAAGAGAGCCTGGCATGGCTCCGAGGAGGTATCACCCAGAGATGAGGTCAGAAAAGCAATGAGGCCGGGAGATATTCGGGCAAATAGATCATTGCAAGGACTTGGGCTTTGAAACCTTTTGAGCAGAGATATAATATGCTTTCACTTACATTTAAGAATCGTTGTGCTTTTGTATTGAGAAAATTATGGAAAATGGAAAAGAATTTTTTTTTTAATCTGCTGGGAGTCTATTGCAATAATCCAAATGAAAGGTAACTCTGGTTTGAACCCAAGAAGTGAGTGTAGAGGTTATAAGGATTGGTCAGATCCTGGACACGTTTTGAAAGCAGAGTGGACAGTTTTTTCTAAGGGGATAGACATGATATACAGAAAATAAAAGAATCAGGGATGACTCTAATATTTCAACCTATGCAACGGAAAGAATTTTGTTGATTGTTATTGCGATAGGAAACAATGAGGGGAGTCAGGTTGCAGGAAGGAGGGAACAACATAAGTTTAATTTGGGGCATATTATATTTGAAATGTCTATTCCTCCTCCAAGTAGATACATTGAATAGGCAGGTGGCTGTGCAAGACTGGAGTTCAAGGGAAAGGGATGAGCTTGTTAGTGTTTAAGACCATGTAGTTGAGACTAGAGATTAAAGAAAAGAGACACAGGACTGATCCCTGAGCACTCCAAAATATAGAAGTCTAGAAGGAGAGAGAGAGAGAGAGAGAGAGAGAGAGAGAGAGAGAGAGAGAGAGAGAG
>NW_011888813.1:7948442-8005584 GCF_000151845.1 Pteropus vampyrus
ATTAACGGAGAAACTGAAAGAAGAGAGAAGGGAGAAGTCCTTATGAGAAGTCTTTAAGTAGACAAGAGAGCATAAGTGTTGGAACAGTAAGCCAGTCAATGTTCTTCGAAGCTGGTAATAGAACCTACTCTAGTCTAAGAGAAAGGGATTTACAAGAGATATAAGGATGCTCACAGAATCTCTAGGCAGGACAGTGGAACCAATGTCCAGATTGTAATGTAGGGCTGACTCATTAGAGACCCCACTGCCCCTGCTCTAACCACTGCACCAGGTCCTAGTGGTGACGGCTGAACCTTTGACTACTGTGACACACACAAAGCCGGCTGCCTTTGCTGCTGCCCTCATAAGAGGAGAATCTGCAGTGCCAAGTTTGGTGTTAGAAACACAGTCTGTGTGAGCTATGTAGCTTCCAGGTCCAAATAGCTGGGGAGGACACAACAGACGTGTCTGAAGAGGTGTGGACGACTTATACATGAGAAATTTCTCATACACAGGAAGGATGCTCAAAGATATTAAATAAGTGAAAAGACATGACAAATATCTGTTCTGGTATGGTTCTAAGATTTCAAAAATTCTTCTAATTCTTGAACAAGAAAAGAGTTTGAAATGTATTCCTATAAGACATACACATGCATATATATTATGTATGTCATTTATATATTTATATCTCTCTATATACAGATACATGCACACACACACATGTTTTCATATCTTTATAAGGCTTGACATGGAATCAGCACTCACACATTAATGAATAACAAACACTTCAGTAAAGTTTTATCCTGTCATTTTACATTAGCAGATTTAGGCGATTTTGATTCAAAATAAGCACATTGTTAAACACATTTTAAGATTCAATGTTTGTGTTTGTTTGCTTACTTTATCTGTGAGTAGTGATTCCTATTCCTAGAGCAACTGGAAGAATCTGTAGTTATAGAAGATGGCTGCACAAATAAATATATGTTAAAAAGATTTTTTTAGACCTACATGCAACCTAAGCAATACCAACTAGCTCATTATTTTAATCAATAATCCTTCAACATAAGATTTCTTATTTAAACTTTAAAATCTCCATACCAGCAACCGAATTAATATATTTGCATAATAGAATATCTCCCATTGGGATAATAAAACCTTATGTTTTATGTATTCAAACTTTTAAGGAGTCACCTTTTATTTTTTTCTCCTAACCTAAAGTAAAACCCTAATTAGAATAAAAGTACCGTCATCTGTGGTGTAATGATGTTTCAGTCAATAGACCACATATATAGCGGTGGTCTCATGACATTATAATGGAACTGAATTTCCCATAAGAAATACAAACCTATATAGTACAAGAGAAATATTTTTTCTCTGATGGGAGCAATATTTGTGGGGCTTGGCCATAGATTTCCCTCTCCCTCTCAGTGCCTCAATTTCGAGTACACAGTCAGCCACTGACCTGTTCCTGCACAGAGGAGCCTGTCCCCCTGCACTACATACTCAGAGGGCACTGCAGCCTGCCCAGGTCTCGCTTGACAGTGTCCAGGGCACATTGCTGTAAATTCTTTGCTGTAAATTCTTTGTTGAGGACCTAAGACCCTGGGCAAGGACACAGGGCCACAGGAGCTACCTGAACAAGTATCGAGTGCCACTGCCACTTTAGTAAAAGCTTTCTGTGTTAGTGTGGAGCCAGCCGGTCTCTGTACTTTGGAAATATTTTCAGGTTATAATGATGTAAAGCATAGATAATATGTTTTATTTCTTCCATCAAGTCAATGTCAGAAAGAGCCCTTTGTGCCAGATAAGGTGACTATGTTTCTAAGTCTACAGTGTGAGAGAATGTCCTAGACCTTCACACGCACTCACCACTCTCACTGACTCACCCAGAGCCACTTCCAGTACTGCAGGCTCCACTCATGGTAAGTGCCCTATACAGCTGTACCATTTTTTTATCTCTTATACTGTATTTTTACTGTACCTTTTCTATGTTTAGCTATGTTTAGAAACACAAATACTATTGTGTTACAACTGTCTACAATATTCATTACTATATGAGTTTGTATCCCAGGAACAATTGGCTGTGCCGTAGAGCCTAAGTGGCTGGACCATGTAGGTTTGTGATAGTACATGTTATGGTGTCTACACAATGACAAAATCGTCTAATGACGCGTTTCTCAAAAGGAATCTCTGTCATTAAGCCACATGTTGCTGTATACTTTTTTGGTAGAACAGTTAACATGATTTGAGCAGGGAATTTATCAGATCCTCAAATAAAAATTTGAAGGGTCAATATATCATTCTGGGTTTTAACTTCATCATTAATGACTTTTTTGTGGTAGATAAATTCGGCAGCTTCAGTTAATTCAAATATTTCTATGTATAAACAGTTTGACACTGTATGATCAAAGGAGTCAAATTAGCTCTATAAATCCCCAGAACCCCATCCATCCACACAATTTTGGGAGTAATTTGAGCATGATGCAGCTGCTCTGATCACCAGTCTTCACTGAGGAAATTTCTGGGCCCAAAGGCAAACCAACATTCACTTGTTGTCCCAGGGTCTTTAGAGATTACACAGTATCTTTGGTTACATCCTGAACAGGATCAGTGAATGACTCTGGGAAAAAGCCTAGAGTAGCAGAGACTAATTGGAACTCCTCAAATGAACTATGAACTACTAGAAATAAACGTTAGCAGAATAAGCACCCAGGTGAGAATTGGCCTACACTAGATAAATGAATGTCGAAATATGGCATTTGGAGCATGAGAAGTTTTCTAGTGTTGGTTGGTGGAGATGGAAAATTAGGAAAGAATAGGAAGGTCAGTGACTACTCAGAACTCTGAAAATCTGGAGTCAGCAGAATTGTGGAGGTACGTTTGCCAGACAATTCTGCTCTGTTTCAGACTGGTAGGAGATCCCTACTCCCTCATTTTTTTCTACCCTAATTTACACACATACACACACCACACACACACACACGTGCGCGTACACACAAATACATGCCACAAATTTAGCTGTAGATATATAAATTTGATTGTGTGTGTATGTGTGTGTGTGTATCTTCAAAGAGGTTTACAGGACCTGAGCATCCAACAGTTAAGGTTGGTATAAGCAGGAAATGATTTTTATTGCATTGCTTCTGTTTATTTTTGCCACACTTTATTTATAATGAAGTTAAAATAACTGTTAGGAATTTTGCAGGACTTTAGGAATACCAAAAGAGAAAAAACAAAACACTGAAGCTGCTGGGTGTAGAAGTTCCAGGTGCAAATCGTGACTCCACCAGCTCTTATTTGAGCACATGACTTAATTTCTCTGCGTCTGAAATTCCTAAGCTGAAACATTAGGGATAAAGATACCTCATCTAGAGAGGAGACAGAAGACAAAATTGCATTGTGCATATAAAGTAACTAAAATGTCATGGGGGCAGAATAAAAAAATAATTATCTTTTCGTTGGTCTGCCTTCTGGAGATGAAAACTGTGGGGAGGATATAAGACAAGTAAAGAAACCATTTAATTACAGTATGAACTTTTCTAATACAGAACTATGATATAGAACATAAAAGAGATGTACAAAAGTTAGAATGACCAGTTTTCCATAATGCTAATTTCTTAATCTGTTTTTTGAGATATAACAAAAGCTCACCTGACGGGCAAGGGTTAGTGGAGATCTGTCATATTTTAGGAATGGTAGTATGTTTATTTTAATGAGAGATCTAAAGTGCAGAAGGGAAAGCTGGTGACAGAAAACATTTTCTAAGTGTCCTGGAGATAGGGCTTGAATTGAGAGATGGCATTCTGTAAATAGATGTGAAGAATTAAAACACTTTAGCCCATTCACTTATTCCATACTTATAGGTCATCTCTCATGGTTAAGCATGTGCTAGGAGGTGGGGTTCCAGGAGAGTGGGAGACATTAAGGACTCTGATTTCAGGAGATCAATGTCTGTCCAATGACCAAGCATCTGTCCCTTAAAGGTTAGAATCTTGCAAGTGAGCATTGGTTTATGTATATGAATGGTACAGACACACATACACACTCACTACACCTCACCCCATTTCCTACAAACACATACACTTTTGACTTAGAAACTGAGTCAAGATATTAAGCATAGAGTATCAAGTATAGAGCTTTCATTACTTCTCCCTATATACAGGTCTAAAAAATATATGTATGTAATATATTATTAGATATGTATTTATGATATATATATATATTTATAAATCATATTATCATTGAATAGGAAGAAAGGAAGCAGCCATGGAATTAGGAAATTATTCTAGAATAGAAAAATACTACTGAGAGTGCCAGTCTATGATGTAATAAGAAACAAGTGCCCAAATTAAATCAACATATTAATTTCTTCATCAAGATATTATTGCTACCAAAACAAAAAAAAAAGAAGAAGAAAGAAAGAAATCAGCTAAACTAAACAGAGCCTATTTGAGTTCTGGTATAAGTTCCTTGTTTTATCATAAACGGATAGCAAAGACTTTATGCATCAACAGTCCATCTACTGGCCCATTTTCAGACACATAACCATAGAAGACAGGGATGAGAGAATTTTAAGAGAGAAAGAGTGGTTAGCCATGTAAAAGGCTGCATTATTCAGGTCAGCTGAAGACTAAGGAAATTTTGCCTTATTGGGTAGATAATGCCTGGCAATCTTTCAAAAAACAGTTTGGAGAGAGAAGCAATGTTGACGGGTTGGCTACTGAAATTAATAAAAATCTGTGTGTCATTCATCTCTGTCTTTAGCTTCTTGCATGATGCCTGGTGGCTGATAAATATTAATCACCTAACAAATATTAACCAAGTATAGTAGTAAAGAAATGAGTGGGTAGAAAATAGAGGCAAGAGCAACATGTGAGTCACAGTTTTGAGGACATGACAGAGAATAGAAGAGGGGAACACTCCTTGGTTAGAATGATTTACGTTCTCTTGACGTAAGCATGTCTGAGCATGGAGGTGACAGAGGGTGACCGAATATGAATATTTGAAGTTGAAAATGGAGTGGGAAGGTGAAGGTGAAAATACTGGTTGAAAGGGACGATGAAGTGGGAAAGTTAGAGGAACTGTCATTTACTAAACTACACAAAGGAGGTTTAAGAGAAGTGGCCAACCATGATTCTGCATTCCCAAAATACTATCAGATAGTTTTGAAATACAATAATAGGTTAATTATAATTATCATAGCTTTACTAGCCAGAGGAAGAATCATGAACCCCTCATGTACATGCACACACCTGCACTCAAACCCAGCCTGGTCATCTAGAGTTGGTAGTGGATCCAGAATAATGTGCTCAAAATACAATCTCAGTTGAGCAGACAGGGGAAAGGGCCAGACTTTGAATCCTAAGGAGTTTACTTATTCCACACAGGCATAATGAATATATAGGTGAGTGGCTAGAATGCCCCATCACCTCTGAGTAATCAGTGTGTCCTAAGTCCAGGAATGAGCCCTCCAACTGATTCTAGTTATATCTGAAGGATACTGTCTTGACTCAGTCAGAAAGCTTCCAAATCTTGGTCCTGAAATAAGATGAGAAAGAAAATCTAGTAATTTAAGGATACAAATAACTTGATTCTATACGTTGGCCTATACCAGTAGCTCATTGAGCTAGCTATCAGATCTTGTTTTCTTTTGACCTACCTCACAATGAGAAAGTGACAGTGTTATTTTCAGTAACATCTCATTCTCTGTGATGGCATAAAAGACCATAGAGGACATAAGTAAATCCATCTGTGGCAGCACAATCTCCTCAATAAAAGAGCCATCCTAAAATATTAATATTTTCTTTATTATAAATGATAGATGTAAATCTATCTATCTATCATCTATCATCTATCTATCTTTCTCTCTATCTATATAAACAAAATGATGCTCTGACCACATTTATCCTTTGCTACTCTTTTAAAATATTTTTTTTTGTTTTTAATTAACTCTCATATAAATAGAGATCGAATTAAATGGGGAAGTATTGGTAAAAAAATAAAGAAAATAACAAATAAAATGCTCTGAAGTATAAGCTCTCAACTAATATATAATTAACATTTGCCTGATGCATATTTTTGAATGAAATTGATGTTTATTTTTGGTAAATCTTATTTCAACATACTCTTCAAACCTTTGGAAGGAAGTTAGTTGATTTTACTCATTCACTGGCTAAAGAAGTGAGGTGGATATTTAATAGGAAATTTCTCAGTAGGCCTCAAGGGCGCCTGGTAGCATCAAATGTGTCTACCACCTGAGTTTGATGAGCATTAAGCTCAAGAGCTGTGCAATCCATTCACCCTGACACTCTTTGGTAATTGCCTGTTTAGAAGTGTTCTGCTCTTCTTTTCAATCACTTCCAATCTCCATGGAAATAAGACAGAAATGACATAAAAGGGCATTGTTCGTGTCATATAAATGGGAATCTGGGTTACTTGACAACGATATCAGATTAACATAAATTGCTCTTCTGAGAAGCTGCTGACCAGCCCTGGGCCAGTAATCACCAACAAATGAGAATTCTGAAAATTCTAGTGAAGGCGGTTCCCTCCAGTAAAATGCCCAGCAGTCATTCCCAGGGTATGGTTTCAGCAGCACAGTAAATTTCAATACAGCATCCTATCCCTGGAGGATAGAACAGGAACATCTGGGAGAATTTAATGGCAACAATGGATTAAGTTGCCAGCAGAAGCTCCTCCTACTTCCTCTTCAGATTTATTATACAGACACCATCATTTTTCTTTTTGTGGAGGTACTCCATTTGGAATTCAAAGTTGTTGCCATCCAAATGAGTTCTTACAAGAGGAAATAGTCCTCTATATCTCAAAGGAACTGAAATTTGTGAAAATTTTTCTTCTAGTTACAATGGGCACTAAAGCAATGACATATGGACTCATCTCTTGAAATTGTAGAAAGCCTGATGTATTTGCTTTAAAAAGTCGGTGGAGTCTGATATTGAAAAATAAGGATTATAATAATGAAGTGAAACTCTTTGGATGCTAGAAATAACTAGATTTATAAAACTAGATATGTTGATATCCAGTCTTAGAGTTTCCAAAGGAAATTAATAGGGAAAAATGAGTTGGGAAATTAAGCCCTCATTTGCCCTTATTTTTCCCAGCTTATTACAGGATGGCAGTGAAGTCTGTTAATAGGACTCTAGATCCAGACAACTGTTTCAACCTTCTGATTTAACCATGGATCAACCTGATAGGGCCCTCGGCATGGCTTAATTTATAGAAGCTCTGTAAAAAAAGGGTATGGTAATAAGAGTACCCACTTTGTAGGTTTAATGCAATTATTAAATGAGTTAATATATGTAAACACTTAAAAATGCCTGGCACATAGTACAAATTCAATAAAATATTTACTATTAACATTATAAACATATAGCAATATAAAATCAAACTGATCCTAATTAGCACTGCTTCCAGAGATTAATAAAGAGATGTAGAAAAACATAATTTACCAATTCCCTGATTATGTCTGAGTTCTTTTAGATTCACCTTTTATATAAGTCATTTATACCTACTTGAAATAATTCCAGAAGATAGAGTATTTCTTTTTTATATTTCATCTCTGCTTGGTTTTCTGAAGAGCTAGAAATTTATGAAGTTTTTATTAAGAATTAGTCTTATTGCAGCTATGGAGACTTAGTCAACAACCTAGATTTTCTATTATCCTTGCATACAGCAAATAACTTTGTGTTAGAATGCTAGAGTTGAATTCACGTGATTTTCTTATGAGAATGGACAAATGTTTTCTAAATTGACTTATTAAAGAATATATTTTGAAAGGGGCTCTTCGACATTATATGAACATAGGCATAAAAATAGCGAGAATTTATTATTATTTTTTAATCTCCTTTTCACTGCAACCAGAAAACAGCAGAAGGAGTGAGTACTAGTGGAGAGGTAGAAGACAGTCATAGAAGTCAATAAATACATCATACAGTTTTCAGCTTAGAAAAGCTATTTTAAAAGACTGTAGAAGAGAAACTCATTTGCAGAAAATCAAGAAAACCCCATAGCTTTTGTTCTGGGTTCTGTCGCTTTAATTAAATGAGATCAATGGAAATATTCTCACCTGACCTGGAGGACTTAGAATCAAATATAGCAACAGTCTACTGTCTTGGAGTGGCAGTTTTGAGTAAGGATTACAGGCTAGGGAATTTTCATCACAGAGCCTTCCTGAGAGGACTACTGTAGAAAAATGTGCTCATGTGGCTGTAAAACATGAATGAGTACTTTGACATTACTGAGACGTGGCAACGTTTTGCAAAGGGAGAAAGTAGAGACAAGAAATATTAAATGATTTAGCTCAAGCCTCAATGCTATGTTATCAATAGAACTATAACTAAATTATTTTGGCTCATTAACTTAAAAATTATCTTTAATAAAATTTGCATTTATTTTCTAAACTGTTGCAAGTTCTTTCATCATAAGAATTGTTCATCTTAATTTTTTATGTATACCTCAGCTACCAGAAGAATATTTTTTAGTTCTATTTTCAGGAGCCATAATCAAATGATATATTTTCTGAATGCTTGTATATATATTACTCCTATCTTCTATGTGAATACCTACGTATAAATTTCTTTTAGCTTCTGTCTTTCAAAATTCTGTAGATATTGCTTTATACACTTATAGTTTTTAATCATTCTGAATATGATTTTTTGTTGATATTATGTTTTATGAACTGAATGCTTGAAAGATTATTTTTTTCTTTTCCCTTAAATTAAAAAAAACTTTCTAGGCTTCAGATGGATGGTGTTTCTATTGTATTAATATTTAATAATACTTTATGACTTACTTTTAATCTGGATACTCAAGCATTTCATCATCTCAGGAAAAAAATGGTTTCAGTATACTTTTGAATGATACTTCTCTTTCAATTGTCTTATTGATATATAATTGTATTTCTACTTATTTAATCCATGTTTTTCTTCATATGCTGGGAGAGTCTAAGATTTTCTTTACTCCTTTGAAAACTTATCTTTCTCTTTTACTTCTGTCTTTTGCTGTTATGGATGAAGGTAGTAAGTCAGTTACTCTATTTAATTTAATTTCACTTTCATTCTTTTAATTCCTTCAAAACAGATTCTCTAATTTCCACCCCTATTTCTCTCTTTACATCTTCTCCAATTTATTGTGTTCATATCCTATTGCATCACTTTTCAAGATATTAGGCATATATCCTCTCAATTTTCATCGATTTCCTTTAGTAAAACATTGTCAGTGATACACTCTTCCAGGAAACCTTCTTCAGTGGAAACATCTGGAAAATATTCTTTTTTTTCATTATCATTTCAAAGACCTAGTGCAGCTTTTGTTTTTTGATTACTCATCCTTGAATAGAGTGAGATCTTTGCTGCATTTGGCAGCACACAGGCTGATGGAGTGCCCTTTAGTTCTCCTTATTGTTTATGTGAAACAGAAACTCTCTTTGCCTTCATCATCTGTGTTAAGGCTGGTACGCTTGATAGTCACCCATTTATGTGGGTTATCTGTTGGATCTCTCCAGTTTGAATTATCTGGTCCTCTGACATATCCTTTTAGGCAGGTGTAGGTGTTCACTATTCAATATAAACTTTTCCTAGTGTGCTTTTGTCCATCCATAATTTTCTCCAATTATGAAGCTTTTATTAATCTCTCAGCATCATAGACTAGTGTGCCTACATCCATCCCTTCTAATTTTTACCTGTGTTGCATATTGAGAGCTATCACCTGGGGAAAGAGGGAAAGAGGTAACTTCAGATTTTCTTCCTTCTCCCCCTTTGGTCATTTATACCAGTATGGTCTCGTTATGTTAATTTTATACTTGGGTTATATTACGATGCTATGTTATTTACTTTGTTGCTCTAATTGTCATTTCTTTGCCTGTCGACAGCTCGTTCTGTCAGGCTCTTATGTCCCTTTAATATGTCTCCAATCTTTATTTAATTTGAGTAATTCCTTACTTTCTGGCACTAAATAGTTCCTAAGGCTCATTTTGTATATTTCTAGCCTCAACTCTAGAATCAGCCATTTCTCCAAGAAGCCTCCCTTTTTTTTTTTTTTTTTTACTGGAAAATGCTACTTGGAAAATGAGGTACAGGTGTCAGGTAAAATCATTTTTTAAAACAAAAACACAAAAAAACTATGGTAATGAACTGATATTTACTTTCACAAGTGTCTGAAATTCAAATCAGTCCATACTCATAATTCGATTTGCTTTTCTGCTAAGCTAGACAATATTATGTATTTACAGAGCAAAATGATGAGAGGTATGGCTTCTAGTTTTTAACATTTTCCAAAAGAATTTTATATTTTACTATTCCATCTAATTCAATTGTTCACATTTCATATTGTAAGAATTTATTTGAGCAACATAATTAAAATGTTTATACAAAATGAAATTAAAGAGTATAAATTTTTACTTTAAATTATTAAAACGACAGGTGATATAATACTATTTATGAAATACCTGTCTTTAAAATATCTTAGTTTTGAAAAAAAATCAGAAACAGAAGCTTTGAACTAATGAGAAAGGATATTTTTCTGTTTATTTTTAATTTTCTTAAATTTTGGCATTTATATTATACAAAAATAATATAACAACACTTTTGGTATCTGTTATAAAACCAATAACAAAATAACTAATGGAATTAGACAAGAAACCATAGGACCTGGAGAAGGGAAAAGAATGGAATCAGTAGAGAAAAAAGCTACATTCACATGAACTTTGGAAAAATACATGAAGTGAAATTCTCAAAAAATCATATTGTTTGGAATTTGGATATATGTGTTCAATTCCGAATCCACAGGCAGCTGTCTGTGCAACCTTGGGCCAGTTACGTAACAGATCTCATCTGCAGTTTTCTTATTAAAACCTGAAGAAAATTTCTCATTCAGCCTACTTCTCAGTATTCTTGTGAGATCAAATAACACAATATACACGAGGGCTATTTTTAAATTGCAAAATGCTGTGCAAATGTAAATTACTTTTGTTAGTCTTAATGAATATGCATCATGATATTGTAAATAGGAACTGGAATTTTTGGACGGAAAGGAAAGCATAGATAATAAAGTGATTTCAATGGTATGTCCAGAAAACTCATAGCTCATCTTTGTAATCCTAACAGCTACCACAATACAGAATCAATCCCGCTTAGTAAATGCTTGAATAAAAGTGAATAAAAATTATGATTCTTCTCTTTTTGTTTCTACTCCTGGTGCCCTCATTCAGCATGACCTATTTTGATGGCCTTCGAACTAACTAGCTTCTCTTTGTATTCTAACCAATTAGCATAAACGGTACTGTTGGAGTTATCTTTCTAAAGCCTCCAGTTACTGTTCTATTGATCTGCAATAGCCACCTCCTCATTACTATAGAAGAAAAGAAATCTAAATTTTTCAACATAACATGAAAACATTCAACTTACCTTTCCATGTTTATTTCCACTAATCCGTCACACAAAAGTTATGCTTCAACTAAAATTGATTATTATTATTTTTTGATGAATATACAGTTTTTTTCCTGCTTCTATTTAAAAATGATAGGTAGTATTTATCACAAACAAGTGACAAGTATGTATTTACCTCTTGCTAAATAGCATTACACTAACAACTTGCATGAAAGAAAAGGAAAGGAAGTGTAAGTAAATGTTTTCAAATTACCAACACTTGTGTTAAGCAGATGTGAACTACTCAGAAGCAACAAAAAAGCATGGGTAATTATAGAAAAATTATTGGTTTAGATTATCAAGCTTATTGGGAATTTAGAAAAAAAAGATTGCTGAATGTTAAGAGGAAGTTTAAGTTTTGGAAAGTAAGCAAGACTTGAGATGGCTCTTGATTGCTGACAAGAATATATCTGTATGCTGTCTGCATCCAAATGAACATTCTCATTCAGAAGTAAAATGGAAACTATCTGATGGGTGAAATTATTGGAGAGAAGAATATCCCCAGTCTTTCATTTATCCATCATTTCATCTATTCATTAATTCAACAACTATTTATTGAGCACCTTCTATGTGCCAGACACTTTTCCACCCATTAGAAATAAAGTAGTAAACGAACAAGCTCCAGCTCTCAAAGACCTTTCATTTTAGTGGAGGCAGACTGGCCAAAACTAACAAAAAGAAGTAATATGTCAAGTAGTGATCAATGCTATGAAGAAAAATAAAGATGAAGATGGTAATGGAGAATGATGGAGGTGATGGAGAATGATAGGGAATGAAGGTGTGGTTGTTTTATATAGGGAAATCATGGAAGACCTCCTTGGCGAGTAACCTCCCTGAGAGAGACCTGTGTACTTGAGGGAGTGAGTCTTGTGCACATCTGGCAGAAGGCCATTCTAGAAGACAGGAAGTGCCTGAACCCTGAGGCAGGAGCATGCTTTAAAAGTTCTGAAACAGTCACAGGACGTTGTAACTACAGAAGAGAGAGCCAGAGAAAACAGGGTTAGCTGATGAATAGAGATGTAGCTGTGAACACAGTCATTGGGGGCCTTAAGGCCAGCAGATGGACTTCGGATGCTATTCTGGGAAAGACAGGATGTTAGTAATTGTCTGTGAACAGACAAGTAACAGTCTGCCCTGAGTTTAAATCATTCCCTCTAGCTGCTGCTGAGAATAGACCTTGAGAGGAACAGAAAGAAAGCAGAAAGCAGTGAGGAAGACTGAGTAATATTCAGGTGAGAGAAGCTGGGGCTGGCCTAGGGCAGTAGCTGTAGAGATGGTGAGAAACGCCCCTCAGCAGTTTCCTGCTGCCTTTGAGATAAAGCAAACCTTCACCTGATCTAAAAGCCCATGTGGTGTGATCCCTTCTTTTGTCACCAACCACATTTGCCAGTGCTTCTCCTTGTTCCCATCACTTTCCATGCTATGTTTTCGTGTCCAAGCAGGCTTTTAATGCAGGGTCTTTGTGAAGTTTATTTTCTCTGCTATAAATATTCTTCCTATTCTTATTCTCCTCATTGGTAATTCTCACTTTTTAAATTTTAGATTTTTAGAGAAGTTCTTTCCAAATTAATTGACTGGGTCAAATTCTCCATAGAAGCTCCCATTGCATGTTGTATTTACACTTCAGAGCAGTGGCCATGATTGCAATTTTACATCTATTTATGTGACTTTATTATTATTATCTGTCTGTCCCGACAAACGCTGAGTATACTTAGGGAAGAGACTATATGGTTTCTGTGCTTGTTGTTAACCACTTTAATACTTAATATAGTGCCTTTATTTGTTGAGAAAGAAGAAATGAACTTCAAGTAGGTAATTGAGCCAAAGTCTCATGTAAAGAGAACTATATTTGGCATGAGGATGAATGAGTTATTTCTAGTTTTTTATGTTAAAACTGAAGGGCTTTGGTTTTTCCATGTATAACATTTAGAATTTTGTGAAAACTGAGATAATAGAACATAAGTTTTCTTCCATTTCTTCAATTTAAGACAAATAGTATTTAGCACATTAATTTCCTCTTTTGATTATAGCATGACATTTGCATAATTCTAAGAAACTAAATAACTGCAATTACATTTTTGTTTTTAGATTAAGAATAACAAGTCTAAAAATATAAGAATGCACATTATAATTTGAAGAGGTTACCAACTAAAATGGGCATGAGCTATAAAGAGCAAATTAAATTGGAAAGCTTGACAGAAGATAGATGGTGACTCTACATATAGGTAGAGGGAACTAGTGCCTCCATGTGGTGACTTTTGGGATGTGTGCTCAGGAACCAAAATTTAGTGGCCCTAGAATAGTCTTTGGAGCATTGAGCCTGGAGATTACCCATGAGTTAAACAAAATTTTAAATAGCTGTCCCAAATTAGACTTGAGTATCCACCTTGTAGCTGATTTGGTACCCAGGCAAGAGGTCTACCCATTTCCAGAGAGGAAGAGAATGTCCTCCTAGTTGTCATTGAGTGTGTAGGAATCACCCCACCCCCAAAGTATTTGATTGAAGCAAAAACAGGAGAAGAAAATATACATACATTATAGATGTTTATTAGATTAATACACTTGAAACTACATGTCATGTTTCTGTGTGTTTGGGAGGGAGGGTGATAATACTGAACAGGAGAACAAATCAGCGTTTGCTCTGAACAAAATTTTGACAAGTGTCAAGGCAATGAAGGCAAAAAGAAGAAAAATATTTGAGAATATATACAATGATTTTACTTCTTTCTCTCATTTACAAAATAAAATTTTGATTGATAAACTAAGGCATACTCTAACACCATTGGGTAGAAGCAAAACATTCCTTTTCTCATAAACATGACCTTCCCATCTCATCAACATCCATTTCTCCCAATATTACTGGAGGAACTCATTGGAAACACCTATAGCATGACACCATGTTCTCTCATTTTGAGAAATAATCAGTGAAGGTGTCTGAAGAAAGACAAGGAAACAGAAGCAGGATGATTAAAGATACATATGCATTTGGCATGTGTCACACTGTATGTATATAGGATATATGAGTATAATATACATAAATGCTACAAAACATATGATAGTTGCATAAGCAGCACCAAAGTTTGGCATGGTAGTAGGAATATGTCTGAATGGTGGTAAATGAATTGTTTAAATAAAAGCATGCAAAACGAAACAAATAACCACTTATTTAATCTGCTAGCAATCTTGAAAAGGCAGACCATAGTCTCACCTTGGAATCTTTCATTAGTAGAACCAGCTTTCAAACAAGTCCATCTACTCATGTGGCTTGCATTGGAGTTTGTTTCTTTATTTGCTCCAATACCCAGTCTTCCTGACTAGTCACTGTTGGAAATTCAGTAGTATAAATATTAGAAACAGTATCAGTGACAATATTTATATCCAGAGAAAAATAATTCCTTTTGAATAAAGCACACACTTTTTTGACCTGCCCTCCATTTCTTTTTTTCTCTCTCATTCAAACCACGGAGTTACTCCAATTCTCCCAAATTTCCTGGGAAACAAAAGCTCAATGAAATTCTTCATCTGGCAGAATAATATTTTGAACCATTACACAACAAACCATTTTTAGTTTCCAAGTGCATACTATTTGTTCTTGTCATTGATACTTTGCTATTGACAATGATAGTATTAACCATTTGAAACTTGATATTATCCAGTACAATAAGGCAGAATGAGAAGGAAATGACTTTAGCTAGGGGCCAAAGATGGCTTCCTGTGTTTTTTATAACCCAGAATCAAGCACATGGCACACAGATTATTTATTCTAGTCAAGGAGATATTTTCCTTGCTTTTATTTTTATTAAGACTTTATTTTTTCAGAGAAGTAAAGCAGTCCTGGGTTCACAGCAACATTGAAAGGAGGGCACAGAGATTTCCCATACTCCTCTGCTCCCATGCATGCACAACCTCTCCCATTACCCACGTTCCCCACCAGGCCGGACGTTGTTACAACTGATACACCTACATTGACACGTCATCATCACCCAAAGTTCATAGTTTACGTTGCAGTTCACTCTTGGTGTTGTATATTCTATGGGTTTGAATAAATGCATCCATCACTATAATATACAGAGTATTTTCACTGCTCTAAAAACTCTTCTGTGCCCCAGCTATTCATTCTCCCCACCAACCCGTGGAAACCACTAATGGTTTTACTGTCTCCATAATTTTGCCTTTTCCAGGAATGTTGTATAGTGGGAATCATACAGTAGGTTTCCTTTTTAGATTGGCTTCTTTCATTTAGTATATGCATTTAAGTTTCCTCCACATATTTCCATGGCTTAAGAGCTCATTTCTTTTTACTACTGAAGAACACATCGTTGTCTGGATCACAACAGCTCATTGATCCATTCATCTACTGAAGGACATCTTGGTGGTTTCTAAGTTTTGGGAATTATGAATATAAGTGCTATAAATATTCATGTGCAGTTTTTTGTATGGATATGTTTTCACCTTCAGTGAGTAAATACCAAAGATTTGCTGAATCATATGGTCAGAGTATGCTTAGTTTTGTCAAAACTGCCAAACTTTCTTCCAAAGCGGCTGTACCATTTGCATTCCCATCAACAGTGGACTAGAATTCTTGTTGCTCCACATTCTTGTCAGCATTTGGTTTATCGGTGAGTCAGATTTTGGCCATTCTAATAGGTGTTTGTTGATATCTCTTTTTAATTTGCTTTTCTTTGATGAGATATGATGTTAAACATCTTTTCATATGCTGACTTGCCATCTGTATATCCTCTATGGAGGGGTGTTTGTCAAGGTCTTCAGTAAACATTTGATGGGGTTATTTGTTTTCTATTTTTCATTTTAAAATTTCTTTATGTATTTGACATAATAGTTCTTTATCAGAAACATATTTTGCAAATATTTTCTCCCAGTCTGTGGCTTATCTTCTCTTGACATTGTATATAGGAAAGCAACATCATTTTGGAGAGTACTATTGTAAATAGTATTGTGTTTTTCATTTAAAATTTTACTTGTTCCTTGCTAGTATAAAAAAAAGCAGTTGACTTTTGTATAGTAATATTGTTTCTTACAACTTTGACATAATCATTTTTTAGTTCCAGGAGTTTTTCGTCATTGTTTTTTTGTATATTTCTTCTGATTTTCTACATAAACTGTCATGTCATCTGTGAACAAAGACACTTTTACTTCTTCCTTCCCAATTGGTATGCCTTTAATTTCCTTTTCTTGTCTTATTGTATTAACTAGAACTTCTAGTAAGATGTTGAAAAAGAGCGATGAGAGGGATCATCCTTGCCTTGTACCTGATCTTAGTGAGAAAGCTTCAAGTTACTCACCATTAAGTATGTTAGCTATAGATTTTTTGTAGATATTCTTTATCAAGTTGAGGAAGTTATCCTCTAATCCTGAGTATTTTTACTGAAATTTTTTATTATGAATTTTAGATTTGGTCAAGTGATTTTTCTGCATCTATTGATATGATCATGTGATTTTTCTTTCACACCTGTTGATGCAATAAATTACATTGATTAGTTTTTATATGTTGAATCAGCCTTGCATACCTGGTATAAATTCCATTTGGTCAGGGTATATAATTGTTTTCATACATTGTTGAATTCGATTTACTAATATTTTGTTGAGGATTTTTGCATCTATGCTTATGGGATAGATTTGTCTGTAATTTTCTCTTCTTGTAATTTTGTCTGGTTTTAATATTAGGATAATGCTAGATTCACCGAATGAGTTAGGAAGTATTCCTTTTGCTTTTACTGCCATACTAAAATCATCTAGGTTTTATCCTATGTCATCATTTAAGAGTATTACAGTTTAATATTAGGTCTATAGTGCATTTTAAATTGATTTTTGAAGGGTGTTAGGTCTGCATTTAGCTTCATTTTTCTGCACATGGTTGTCCATTTGTTCCAGTATTATTTGTTGAAAAGACTATTTTTGCTTCATTTTATTGTCTTTGCTCTTTTGTCAAAGATTAGTTGACTATATTTGTGTGAATCTACTTCCGGGTTCTCTGTTTTGTTCCATAGATCTGTTTTCTTCTTCTATTGCCAATACCACATTGTCTTAATTACTTTAGCTTTGTAGTGAGTCTAGAAGTCAGATGATATCTATTTTCCAATTTTGTTCTTCTCCTTCAATATTGTGTTAGCTATTCTGGGTCTTTGCCTCTCTATATAAACTTTAGAATCATTTGCCAATATTCACAAAATAACTTGGTGGAATTTTCATTGGGATTACATTGAACTTACAGATCAAGCTGAGAAGAATTAACATCTTGAGAATATTGGATCTTACTATTCATACATTTGGATTATCTTTCCCTTTATTTAGTTCTTTAATTTAGTTCATCAGAGTTTTCTCATATATGCATTTTGTTAAAGTTATATCTAAGTATTTCATTTTTGGGGGGTGTGAATGTAAATTTTACTGTGTTTTTAAATTTTCCTTGCTCATTGCTGGTTTACATAGAAAAAAATGATTAACTTTTTTATTAACTTTGCATCCTGAAACCTTGCTACAATTGCTTATTACTTCAAGGTTTGTTGTCGATGTTGATTCTTTGGGATTTTAACATTTATTTTTTTTTTTATCTTTAGTTTTCTTTGGTAAGTACATTTAAAGTATACATTTTTATCTAAGTACTGCTTTACTTGTGTGCTTTTAAACTTGCAGTGTGATATTTATCGATATTGCCAAATTTCTTGACTTACTTTGTAATTTTCTTTTTTAACTAAACAGTTATTTGATAATACATATTTTTTTAAAAACAAGTGGAACAGTCTTCCATTGTGGCCCCGTGCACAATCTATATTTTATAAATGATGTATTGTGCTTAAAACCAAACTAGCTTCTTTGTTGGGTAGTCTTTCCTATATATCTAATAGTCTTTCCTATATATCTAATAGTTTACATGTATTCATTATATTATTCAGATCTTCAGCATTTCAGCTTTCCTACTTTAGCTATCAGTTTTTCAAAAGGTTGTTTTCTGATATATTTATAGGTTAGATTTTTAGGTGTGTATGTTATAATAGCTATATCTTCATTAACTATTGTTTAATATACCAGCATGTAACAGCTATCTTTTATCCTTATCTTATTATTTTTTTTTGTTTTTAATTTTTTTAATACAATATAAAATAGCTATTTAATTTTCTTTTGGTTTTTATTTGGTTGAGGTATATTTTTTGTCTTTAATTTTTAACTTTTTAAATATTATTTTAATTGTGCCTCCAATAGACTATCTGAGAATCTCTTTTTATATTATATTAACCCATTTAACCCCCATTTGACATTGAACGAAACTGTTATTTGAGGACTTGCTATAGATGTCATTTAGGAACCTCTCTGCAAAAACCTATAAACTTATAATTATCTAGTGTATTAACTAACAACTAGAATAACAATATTTGCCACAATAGAAACAAAGTTATAAGCTATATTTAGCAATTGTGAGTACACTTTAGAATCTCTTGTCTTTAAATTATTATCTGAAACTTTTAATTACATATGTACCTATTTTTAATAAGTAGTTGTGATGGAAGACATTATCTAAAGAAAGGCATGGAAGCAGAGAAAAATCTTGTAGAAAATGCAAGTTAATTGACCTATGAATATATAACAATTTTTATATAACATATAATATATATTATGGATCTTCTTCACAACCTGCCTTGTAAGCCCTTGTTTTTTTCAATAAAAGTTTATGAAATTAATACCTGGTGAGGCTTTTCAGTTTTCACACAAGTTACTTGAAAGCCATTCTCAAGCAATGGACTGGGACCAAAATGAGGGAGAACATTATATAACCCACATTAATGCCTTATTAAATACTTTTCCCCTGCTTTCTTGATTTCTGTGATTCTATACAAATGAACCAACACATGTCCCTGCACTGTTTCAAATGGTATAAGAATTTTGTCTGGAGGTTTAAAAAACAATCATGGCAATACAAGGAACAAAATATCCATCAGCCCTGCTTTTCCCCTGTAAGTCAGAGGCTACAACTCTATACATTTGAGCCCATCACCAAACAAGCAGTACTGAGATCTCTTTAGATCCTCAAAGATTCACATTTTTGAAAGATAGTTGGAGACAGCATGCAATATTTAGCATTGCATTTAGTATAGCATAAAGGGAGTAAAGTTCTTTGATTGGTTTCTGTACTTTCTTGCAGTCATTTCCCTCTTATTGGCTATAAATGACTCAAATTGTACGCTGGCCCTGAAAGAGGAAGCAGCTCTCAGTTTGACAAACATTAAGTCAATGATTTAAAGATAAGTAAATGTATACAAAGGAGAAATAAGCAATAGACTGGTAATTAGGTCCAACATTTGGGGCAGGTTAAAGGTTATTGAGAAGGAGTGAGTACTTTATTCAACATGCAATGCAAAGCCCTTGAAGATTTGTTATAGAAATGAACAACATGAATTCCATTTTAAAAATTAATTTAATGCCAATTATGGTGTGTATGTCAGGTCCACATTGTCTATATTGGCATAAAATTAAATACATCAATTAAAAATTATTAGTTCAGTTAATGAAAGCCTTCCTAATAATTATCGTGAAGGACTTAGATGCTTGAGACAATGGTGAATCTAGAGCATTTGAGGAGGTATAACCCAGATTTCATTTTAAGTGTAAACCTTTTGTTGTTATTGTTTTGTTCCGAGTGTAGAATTTTAATTTTTTAGCTCTTTTATTTGTTTTGCAATTTGTTTAGTATTCTTATCATTTATAATTGAAGTGTGAATGTCACAGTTTTTCTTTAAAAATGAATGTCAATTAAAGTGAGAGATGCTGGCAACACTGCATTTATTATAACATGTTCTGACCTTCTCATTATTTTGTTGGTAATTATTCTATGTTTTTACAACCAACAAAAACTCAGATGGATTATTTGATACAGCTCTCTCATTTGATTCAGAGTTCACACTTTTCCTTTTTCTCCTATGGATCACTGCTGCCTTTCTTAGCAATATTTCTAAGCCTTCTTTAACTAATAGCTAATTTATAGGCCTGTTCATTTAAATTTCAAAAAAATCAACAAGTTTATTGGCTTAAGTTCTGGCTCTGAATTATCAGTTTACTTCTATTAATGCCAATTTTAGTATTTAGATTGTTTCACTGTTATTAAGGATTCACTGTTTTTTTTCTTGTAGCACACAAGGTAAAATTCCTTAAAGATGAAGGTAGTATCTTATTCATCTTTCTGTCTTCAGCATCTAACTTATTCACTGACATGAGTATTTCTTCTTTTTTAAAATTAAGGAGTGTGTGCTTGTATCTGCAAACCTCTACTGAACCCCTTATACAATGTTATTAGAGGTTTCTAGTGAGTAGTCAGAAGATTTTTCTGGGATTTTTCATTTGTTATCACCTACAGCCATAATGAAGTACTTTGCCTCAAATTTAAGTAAAATAGAATTATTTAAAATATTTTCTGATTTTCCAATGATTTAGCTTGACAATGAGTAGTTCTTTTATATTGACACATGTTAATTCTCAAAGAACTAGCCAGCATACTATATTTTTAAAGCAAAAAAACTAAAAAAAAAAAAAATGTGAAATAACTTCTAACACAAAAATAAATAATTCTCTAGTTTCTCAGCTAAAGAATTACTTCTATTTGGTTTATTCATTTAATAATCATTGTTTAACTGTAAGGAACCTTGGAAATGACATCCATCTAGATTCAGGATAATGAAGAAAATTAGTTGTGCAGAGGGTCACTACTAATTTGTGATTTTTGCATGCATTATTGAGAAAAGATGGCACAGAGACACTAACTTCTAAGCCAAATAGAAAGCTAGTGTTGCCAGAAGAATACAATATGCTCTAATGAATAACAAAGTCAGCAAGGAAAAAAAAAACATTGGTGGATATAACTGGTAATTATGTGTGTTCATGTATGTGTGTCTCCAGAAATAAGAACCAGATATAAATGACTAGAGGATGTACTAAAGACTATAATATGACAGAAGCTGCGAGCAATGAATAGACAGGTCTTGCCTAATGACACTTGGGGAGTTAATAATTTGGCTGTAGAAAAATCACAGAGACTTAAAAATGGCATCTAGGGATGGAACAGAGATAAGGCATACGTGGAAAATGCAACTTTCAACAGAGCTTAGGAGAAAAAAAATGCAGTTTTTGCTCAGTAAATGATAACTTTTTTTCATTAGTTCAGGAAAAATCTTGAATTATCATATCCAGAGGTGTTTGGAAGCACCTATGTGACCTGATAGGACACAGCCCCATTCAAAGCTGTGCATTATCTGTGGCCAGCAGGGTTGGACCTGCGTGGTGGGCTTGGGCTTCCATTTGCTCCTCACACTTCATCTCTTTGTGATAGCTGAGGAAACTTCTCTGTATCAGGTGGAAGCTCATAACCCCTAGAATAATGAGATTTTTTTTTAGGGGGTGTCATTATTTCAATCTGCCTGGGGCAAATCTCACAGGTCATCAAAGGAAGGAATGGGGTCCATAGAGAGCCCAGTTAAGCATCAAAACCCAGACACCGAGTTTTGATTTTTGTAGCTTTACATCAACCTATTCTGAAGAAAGGAATGAGAGAACAAAGGAAATTTCAGTAATCCAGATTTGTTGCCATATTTTGGGTCAGTGTATGAGCATTCTGACATGAGTCATTTCATATTCAACAAACTGTGCTCTCCTCTTTAAGCTCAAACTTAGATGGAAATTACTTCTCATGGTGATGATGCCATTACCTTATGTTATAGTAGGCAAATGGAATAATGATGCCAGTTAGCATGATTTAATCACTCTCTACATGTGTTATCATAGATATTGAATTTTCAAACAATAATTTCTAAACAATTAGACAGATATAAGAACGAATTTCTCAAACCAAGATTTGGCAAACTTTTTTTTTTTCTATAATAACAGTAAGAATTTTTGGCTTTGCAACATTATAATCTTTGTGGCAACTACTCAACTTCCTGTTTTGGTGAGAAAGCAGCAACAGGCAAAATGAAAATAAATCAGAAGGAATGTGTTCTAATAAAACTTTATTGAAATAAACAGTTGGTGAGCTGGATTTGGCCCAAGGGCTACCAACCCTCTCTGAAATAATTACCAAAATTTCCATCCAAAGGCTTAAAACTTTTTGTATTTCTAGGTAACCTTCCACAATACTGTTTTTTTCTAAGGCCATGACTACTTTTAGGTCAATATTCATTTTCCCAGTACCAAAGGAAACTTAGGATGATCAGATGATCATTTCGGCTGTCTGTCCCAGACAATATGTGTCTCCATGGTTTCCCCATGAGAAGTAGAAAGTAGGGAGGATTCCACCCTGGGTCAAATGAGGGAATGAGAAAGGAGAGGATAAAAAGGACACCGAGGAATGTTTTAACTTCTAGTAAAACTACCTGGTTTAAGTGGAGAGCATTGCATTTACTAGTCATATATACTAGCATAAATTACTATTAAACTTTCCATTTCTTTTTTAAAATTCTTGTGATGTGTTCTGTAACATAGATGTCACATAAATAAATAATGCTTATATAATGGATCATTTTGTTACAAATAAGTTAGTCCATCATTAACAAATGAGATCTAGAGAAAAAATGGAGTTCGTACAAATCCTCTGAATGCCTATTTGATTGTGTTCATTAACAGAAGCATATTTGATGAATTCGCCCTAAGATATATGTGGTGTTTAGCATTCAGACAGGTACTCTGTTAAGTGCTAAGGCATATAACAATCTTGAACCACATGAAACTGTTGTTTTTAAGTCAAAACACAATAGAATATCAGCAATTTCATGAGGCTAAAAAAAAACAGTGAAGATTGTCATTGACTCTCTCGCCAAAGCATATATAATCTATCTTTGACAAGTAATCATAGGTATAATTAATGCTACCAATAGGGAAATGCAGGATACAGTAAGAACTTAGAATGACAGATTTATATAGTGCAGGACATCAGGGAAGGCACCCTGAGTGGCGGGGGTGGGGCATTTAGGTAGAGATCAAGACAAATGAGATTTAGGAAAACAGATAGGGAGACAGAGAAGGGGCAGGAAAAGCTACAGTGGTGGCCACAAGCCTTGAGAGTCTCTTATCTCCAGGCTCAGAAGCAAGAGAGAGTTTAGGTGTATTTTACAATGGATAACATGGTTTCACTGAATTATGTTTCACATATATATGTATACATATATCCACATACATGTATATAATGATATATATATTACATATTATATAATTTATTTTATATATTTACATGTATTTATATGTATGTATGTGTATACACACACACACACACACACACACACACACACACACACACACACGTATGCATTTTATTCACTCAACTATGTTAGTGTTGGTGGTGGCCAGGTCTAAAAAGGCTGTTTCAAATCCTCAGTGCTACGAGAAGAGTTGTTCAAAAGCAAACGCCCACAGCCCAATTTTAGTCTCAAAACCTCTAATATTGAAATCAACAGATAAATCTGCAAGCGAATGCCCCGTCAAGGGATTCTTCAGTCTCCGCTTCTAGTCACGTGCTCCATCTCTTCTGTCTTGATTTATCGTTAAAGTACAATGAGAACTTCTTCCTGACATTTTGCCAACGCTATTTTCATAACATCCCCAATTTACATTTTCCACTTCTCAGTATGTGTATGAAGAATATATTTAAGGGTTTCATCTTGAATGAAAGTGCATCCCAGATATGCCCTTGTGTGGAACACAAACGTGAGTTCCAGTTTCTTTCTTCGTGAAAATCTAATGACCACTGCAGCACTGAACACAGTACTTCTCTCCAGGTTCGAGGACTTGCTCAAGCCTACAGAACAGCTCTTAGGAGCTGCTTTCATTTTATGTATTTGCTAATAATTTTCAGATAATAAATGCCTACATGCATGATATAAAACTTTCTTGTTCTATAATCTGATAGTGATGTTGTGTGTTGGGGGTATATCTAAGCCTCCCACAAAATTTCTAGTAGCTATCATTTACCAGAAGTAGTCTAAGCAGTGTGTATAAACAAATTAAGGTCAGTTGAGACAGTTTGTATGCAATCTGTGATTATAATGTTCTATATATTAAATAGCATATGCTATTTTCATTTTGAGAAACTAGTTGGGACAAAGAAATATCATACCTCTCAAAACTGAGCATTGTAAAATATTATTAAGCATTTTTCACTTTGGAGAAATGAATAATAACAACTCCTAACTTCTAATTTCTCATTTACAGCTTCACAAAGCCCTTTTACACACATTCCTCCATTCGATCCTTGCAGTAAGGATGTGGCATTGACATAATCTCTGGCATTTGACTAAAAAGATGCAGTAATTTGCAGCTAACCCTACACTTCTCCTTGACTCCTACTCCTTCCTATCCACTCCTCCACATCTGTTTAGGAATGAGGGTTTGATATGAGATGCCTCACACTTGGCAAAGGGCCCTATTGACATTGTGCTGCTTTGAGTTAGAAAAAAAAAAATCCAGGGACAAGTCAGGAAATCTATCATCCCCTTGCTCACTGATGAAGGGAACCGATACCTGCTCTAAGGTTAAATCAAGGGCAGCCAATGTCTATTTGTTTTTAAGAAGTTCAGGCATTGAGGAGGTTGTTAACATCCTATTCTATTTGAATCAAACACCTGCATTTACTTTCTTTGAATAATGAGGAAGAATGGGGTCTCTTAAATATAGGCCTTTGCTATAAATAGACAATCCATCTTAAATTTAATTATTGTCATTGTCAAAGCGTAGACTCAGAGAGGCAGAGTGGTGTTGCAGAATGTTCCTTGACTGAAGGTAGGCACCTGGTTCCAATCGCAGCTCTGGTACTCATTAAGTGTGGCCCAGGCTGATTAATTTCACATCCTCAGGCCCCTCTGTTTTCTGGAGTATCCATTTTCTCCCCTTAATGGTTTTCAGTGCATCTTGCTTTTCCATTCTTACCGAGGCTGCTTTTACTCTTACTTGGGTTATTATAAGAAGCTACTATTTGGTTGCTATTTTCCAAGTCTCAGGTCTTTATACACCCCAAGCTCTGCCAAATCGATCTTTTATATTGCTGTCAGTGGCAGCTTATGAAAAAGTAAATCTCATACTATCGCTCTCTCAATTAAAGTCTTTCAAGGGTTTCCTGTAGTGTTCAACATGAAGGCCCAGCTCTAACTTGGCATAGAGGGAACTGTAGGAATGAGAAATGTCTGTTTATTGTCCAAGAATTTCCTGCAGTCTGGTCATTCCAAAACTACTGTATTTTCCGGAGCATGCCTATTCTATTTAGCTCTGGATTTTATAATTTTGTGTGTTATATCACCCTCTGCCATTCTGTATATTCACTTGGCTCACTCCTTGTGATTCACCAACAGGCTCAGATATGGCCTTTTTCTGGAAACCTTCCCCATCTTTCCTGGTCTGGATCTGGGTCTGCCTATTTGCAGATATCACACACTGAGAGACAGACAATCTAGCATAAAGCTTTGCAGTGAACATCGATGGTGACTACTTCCCTTTCTGCCTCCAGATACTTTTAATCAAATGTGAGCTTTTTGAAAGAAAGACCTGTGCTTGCATCTCTATTTCTTTTGCAAGGTATTTGATAAATGGCTTTTGTGTAGTAAATAAAAATAAGATGAATAGAGAAGAATGCTAGTTGCTAATAGTCCATTTATGATATTCAGTGAATGTGTAATCATTCAAAATCATTTTACATTTTAGAAAGTCACTGAAACTGTGTTTTATTTTCCCTTTTGATATATATAAAAACAACAACAACAACAAAGCAGAAATATCGATTAAGTAGATCTTTTCTAATCCTGAATCTGCATCTAATACTAAGTGGCGACCAACACCACATTCTCCAATACTGCCCCCCACACCACCACCACCAATGTCAGAGTCATATTGCAGAAGATGTAGGTTAGTATATGCCAATCACAATTCATTGAAGATAAAAAGTAGTGTAATGAACTTAAGACCAAAGATGAAAATGAGAAATTGATAAATGAAAAGCACTTTGGGTTGACTAGATATGAGATTCATGAAATACTCATTAAACATTTTTTTTCTCAAAGCCAATATCAATAAACATAATTTTTAAAAAAGCATGAAAAGATGGTCCCATTTTTTAATATAATATTTTGGAAACAAGGGATACTGTAATATAATTCATGATAAGAAGTCAGCTACACAGTGATAAAGAGCAGAGAGAAAATAATTTGGAAGTTAAGCAATGTGGATTCTATTCCTAGATCTGTGGTAACTGCTGGTGTCACTCCAGGTTGATTCCTTCATGTCTCTGGGCTTCATTTTTTTCTTGGCTGTAGACTATGGGGACTGATGTATGTAATTCTGATTTTTTGACAATTTATAATTCTATGAACCTGAAAACATTATGCAGCAGTCAACAGTGAATCTAGTACCTGCACAGAGAATGGCTAGTCCTTTCTTGTGATAAGAGATGGAAGAGCTAGGGGAGAACCAATAATCTCAGGGGATGTTTGGGGAAGAAGACTGAGAATAGAAACCATAGTTACTTTGGGATGCAGCCAAACTTCTTATGAAGGAGTTTCCAAATGGAATGGGCTAAGAATTAACAAAAGAAACCAAGATGGGCATTGAACCTCATTCTCTTTCTAGTCCCTCAGAAGTCATGGGTCTTTCTAGGAATCATGAACCTTCCCCCGCCACAAATTTTTATGATTTGGAGCTGGTAGACCTTATAAATAAGCCAGTGCAATTCCTTCATTTGATTCATCTGAGTCCCAGGAAGGTAAGGGATGGCATAATCTCATGAGTAGGGTGCTCTGTTTTCTAATGGTACCTTTTCTCCTGCCCTCTGCTGGCTCCTGTCACCTCTGTGATGCTATCTCCACACCCCATACCTTCCTATATACTTGTACTTTTCCAATACTTCCTCTGAAAGGTAAAATAAGTTTTCTGCTACCTTAGATGGCAAATTTAAATTTAGTTTCCCCACTTTACCTCTCCAAATTCCCTTGCTCACTTCTCTCTCCCCAAAGAAAAACAGCCAAATTATACAGTATAGTCTTTATTCAGCATCAACAAGAAGTGAATATTTTGTGGAATTAAATTTCTCAGCCTTTTAATAGCCATGATTTTTACTTACAGAAACCAATGTTCTAAGAAAGTAATGGATGATTTGATTTGAACATGCCAAAAGATAGATCTTTTTTATCCCTATGATTTTAGATAAACATTAATTATCATGTTAAGATACAAATGTAACCATAGAAACCATAGTCATAGACAGCATAGCATCATTTGAAACTTCACTAATTTACCCCACTTCATGCTACATCATTTCTTAATTCTTCTCAGCCTACCTTCTTGTAAGCTTCTCACCGTCTGTGGTGTGTGCTTCCCTTAAATAAATTGTTCTCTCTCTGGATTCCTGCTTGTGAGTATGACAATTCTGATTTCCTGCCAGTTTGTTTTTATATGATAAACAGCTATGAGTGAGATGCACAAGCTTTTGTGTGATGTTCCTTTCACTACTGAGACATGTTTTTTATCTTTTTTTTTCAGGCGAGGCAACCCTTGGTTGACCTCACAGATTGCAAGGACCTTGTCAGCTTATCTTATTTTTTATTTTTTATACCTATAGCACCTGGTCTTTCTAGGTGGTCTCCCATCCAAGAACTAACCAGGCCCAACCCTCCTTAGCTTCTGAGATCAGATGAGATCAAGTTTGGTCAGGGTGGCATGGCCGTGGACCACATTTTTTTTTCTTGATCCCAACTTTTTAATAATGATTTCAATAAGAATAAATAAATAACACTAACCACTGAGGATCATATCGTTATCATGTTCTAAGCACCTACCTGAAAAAAACACAGTTGTTGATATGCTCTGTATTTGCCTTAGAATAATAAGTAAATTGAAAATAATACCCCAAATTGAAGTCTAAGATGAAACAAACAAACAAAAAAAAAGGTAAAGGAAATAATAAATAAGAAGTGTGTAAAATATTAAAATAGATGTGAGTGAAAAACAATTTGGCCTTACTGAACTGTATTTACTTCTTGGTTTAGTCTCAGTTAGTATGTTACTCCCTTGCCTGCAATATGCATAGGCCAGCAATTTTTTATTCTATTTTTCACATGTGCAAGGAAAATATAGTTGCCTAATTTCTCTATTTTCTTTTTTAATTTGAGCCCATCTGTTTGTAGGTCTGTAGCACTCTAGCTTAATACTTACACCACCCATAAAGCTAAAAGAAATGAGCTATAATTAAAGACTTAAATATTTTAACAAGCTCCCCTCAAAGCTTCTTAACAAGTGTTATCGTAGTGGGGTAGTCTTGTAGCAAGTTTTTTCTTTTTCATTTGTTAAATAAATTAGTATATTACTTTATGTTATATTGTTAAAGAAGGCAGTATAACTATTGAAATTAGATGCTGCAATCTCGAGATGATTTAAGTGTTATTTTAAAATTAAGTTTATTGAATATTTTTACTAGGACATTGACAGTATTCACTCTTAGCTGATTCTGAATTATTTTAATAAGAAAAATCCTATTTAATTGGAAAACACTAGTTATTTTAAACTTTCCTCTAGAGAAATCTTAGCTGCTAAGTAAACATTGCTATTACAGAGAATTTGCCAAGAAAAACAATAATTTTGAAGTTTTCACATGGTTTGTGATCATCAAGTAACTTTGTTCTCTGGACATCACTACTAAACACCATTTAACAGTCTAGATTGGGCCCACAGGAAATTCAGATTTTCATTCTATCGGGGTTGCTAAATGAATTAACGACATGAGGCGTAATAATATTGCTAGCAGGACATGAGAGTTAAGTTGAGGAGTATCTTAAATATATAATGAGATGTTGCAAATCCTGATTATCGGCCCTCTTATTAAAGAGATCACTATACATTTGATAGTTTGTTTCTGTATGCAATCAGAAGTAAACACTGAATACGTATTATAAGTTAGAGATGCGTATGAGAATTTTAGTGAAAGAATACAGAAATGCCTAAGTTTAAATCTTGGTTTTGCTGTTTTTCAAGTTGTGTTCTTTGCGAAGCCCTTTGTGATGATAGGCATAACTAGAAATGTATTATTACATTCTTCCTTCATAGCTGGCTTATTTGATTTTTCAATATATCCACCATACCCTCCTGACCAATTTTAATCTTGATCATTGTACACACAAGGCTTCGCATAGGCCTCTTCTCTTCACCCAGCAAGTACCAATTTCACCATCAGTTCATTTCAGATCATAATGAAAAGACGGGAGACCGTCATACATTTTCGAACATAGAAATGTTGACATCAGCTCCACTTAAAACCAGCCCCTGTCTTCTTCTGTTATTAATGTTCTTCTCCATCCAGCCTGGATTTCTTGGTTTTTATTATAAAAATACACAGAACAGAGACAATTGTGCAGCAATTGTCAAAATGTTGTTCTTAACTACCTGAATCAGAGTTATCTACGATTCTTTCAAAATATTCACATTTCATGATCACTCCACCAGAACCTTAATCAGAATCTGTAGGGTACTTTGAATTTGAATATTTGATGAGCTAATATGTTTTTTTATTTTCAGCACTAAACTTTGGGAACCACTGAGAGGAAAGGATGCACTCTGTAGACAAGTATTTATAAACCACCACAAAGTAGAAACACCTACTCATATTGCTGGTTCCTTGAGAAAAATATCAGAAGCCAGGGCTCATGAGAGCATTCATTACAAACGTGCAATGCCACACTTCTCCCGGGGTATCTGCAAAGTTGCAATTGATAAGGCTAAATTTTGAATTAAAAACATTAAATTTCACTTGTTCACTTTTTCATTAAAAATATCACTACAGTTGTTTATGCATTAAACAAATCTATTCAAGCTGCTATTTTAAAGAATTTTCAGGATTTTAATTATAATGTGTGTATATTTTCCATACTTTCTATTTATAATATTAAAAAGTTTGCTTTGTTAATCACTCACCACAGTCACTGTTCTTAGAATTTTGTATTCATTATCACATTTGATTCTCCCAACAAACCTTTCTAGTTTGACATGTAAAAGAAATGAAGGTTGGTAAGATCCAGTAAATCATAGTTAATGTATAGAAGAGTTAAGATTCTAACCCAAGTCTGTATGATTCCACATGTCATGTTTCATTTTTTTATGCATTAAATTACTATGCATAAATTGGTAAACTTATGCATAATAATTTAATGCATAACAATTCTTCACTTGGTAAATTTCTAAAAGCAGGAGTTCTGTTTTCTATAGCTGAATATAGTTGTTACGCTATCAATTTTAACATCACACATGCTACACATTAGGCAAATATTTACCAACTCTATTCAGCACCAACCCCTCCCAAAACCCTGCCTTGTAGATGTAATCAGATGGCCATTTCAGTCAGAGTGGTTTTGATTTTGTAACTTTAATCTAAGTGAGCAATGACTGGCAATCTCATCTTTTTTTCCCTGCGTAAATAATCCTGTAATAATAGCGACCATAAGATGAAGGCTGGTGCGCTAAATTCTAACAAACTAGCAATGTCAAGATAAATACTCATAATAAAATGAAACCTAAGTCAGTGGGTCCAATATGATTTAATTGGTTGTGTTTAATGCTCAAAATCCCACATGCTTTCTCTCACTTAATTTCTATATTAATAATGGTACATCTAGAACCACAGTGCTTCAATAGGTAATTGATTAAAGTGACTAAGTGATTGGAAATGTATAATTGAGAATAAGATGAAGAAATGAGTGAGTTAAATCCACTTCAATTGTAAATGGCGTGCATTTAGTCAAATTTGCCCAAATGGAAAGCTTTGCTTTGTTGATTCAGAGGTGGAAAGGAACTCTAAAAGTCAAAAGATGTAGCCCTAGCCCTAAGGCTCCAAAAAAACCAAACCACTATCCAAGATATTTATCAGTCCCAGTGTTAATGCTCATCATTTGAGTCATTCAAAAAAATAGTCATTAGACGAATTTTAAGTGTGCAGTACCTCATTGTTAACTATAAGTACTCTTCTGTAGAGCAGATCTACAGAAGTATTTCTGTCCCCCTTACTCCCTAATAATTACCATTCTATTGTCTGTTTCTATACCTTTGGCTATTTTAGATCCCTTATATGTGAGGAACCATGCAGTATCTGTCCTTCTGTTACTGACTTATTTCACCCAGCATAAAGTCTTCCAGATCCATCCCTTTTATAACAAGTAGTAGAAGTCTCTTCTTTTTTAAGCTGGATTGATTGTATGTATATACTACATTTTCTTTTCTCATTCATCTCTTAATGGACATTTGTGTTGTTTCCATATTTTGGCTATTGTGAAAAACACTGCAGTAAACTTGGAAGCTCTTTATACCCAGAAATAGAATTGCTGGATTACATGGTAGTTCTTTTTTCAAATTTTTTTGAGGAGCCTCCACAGTTTTCCATAGCCGCTGTGCCAATTTACATTCCCACCAACAGTGCACAAGGGTTCCAATTTCTCTACTACCTTGCCGACAGTTATCTTTTGTTTTATTGATGATAGCCATCCTGATAGGTGTGAAGTGATACCTCATTGTGGTTTTGATTTGCATTTCCCTGATGATTGAGCATCCTTTTGTATGCTCAACAATACCTGTTGCCCATTGGTATGCCTTCTTTGGAGAAATGTCTGTTGAAATCTTTTTCCCATTGTTTAATTGGGTTATTTCATTTGGTGTTGAGTTACTTATATTTTTTTTGGAAATTAACACCTTATCAGATGTATAGTTTTTAAGCATTTTTTTCTAATGCATAGGTTGCCTTTTCACTCTGTTCATTGGTCCCTTTTTTGTGCACAAGCTTTTTGGTTTGATGTAGTCCTATTTATGTATTTTTGCTTTTGTTGGCTATGCTTTTGATGTGTTATATTCAAGAAATTATTTAAGAAAACAAATACAATATCATTGTTGTTTTAGCATAAAAAACAAATAAACAAAACAAAAAGAAATAGGAAAATTTTGGAAGTGATGGAAATTTTCATTACTCAGACTGTGGTGATGATAATGTGAGTGCATACATATGTCTAAACTCACCTGTATACATTAGTCATGTGTAGTTTTTTTGTATATCAATTATACCTTAATGAAGAATCTGGGAAAATTTAGGAAAATAGCCATTGAAAAATAGTCACACTTACCTAAAAAAAAAAAAAAAAAAGTGCTTCTAGACGTCACTTCCTCCCTTCTTCCTCTCCTCAAGTAGTGTTGTCTAACCTACCAAGTTGCCAAATATTTGATTTATTTAACCTACTCAAGCTGGTTATTTGTGCAATAATAAGAATAAACTTATGATCAACATTAAATTACTCAGAAATATCATCACAATTTAGCCAATAGAATATACATTTTTATTAACCCATCAGATATCTAACATTGTCTGGTACAATGTTTGCATTGATAGCTCTGATGGTCTTAAAACAAAAAGTCGGCGAGATATTTCTCTAGCAAAATGAGTTCAGTTGGGAACAACCAAGAACTGCAATCCGGACCATGCAACCATGGTGGATCAAGTGCAAGTCCACTAAAACAAAAGAAAAAAAACTCTTTTATAGAGGGAGGAGGAAATTGGGAGGGTTATTTCAAATAAGAGTTTTCCCGTGCCTTGTGATCAATGTTCTTAATGAAACAATAACAGTATCAGAAAAGACTTTTGTACTACAATTAGAAATACAAAATTATTTTATATTCATACTCAGCAGATAATTTTGCATAATTCTTTCAATCTTAGTAATATAATTTATAAAAAATTGACTGTTCTCTTTCAAAACCCCTGTCCTCCACTAAAAACAGTTATTGGCATTTTTTTTCTTTCTGGTTTTAACCTGAGTTGAAAATAGATATTTAATTATGCTTCTAGAGTTTCTGTGTCCTGTGGCCAAATGCAAATATGGCATCAGATTTCTTATAAAGAATTTTAGCCACACCTGGAAAAATTCTGTTTTACCTCAATTACTTCTTGATTACAAATTTATAGAAGACAAATGCAGAAACCTGTTTATATATCTTGATGGCGTCAGTGATGAGCTCCATGACCTTGGGCAAATAACTTCATTTCTATTTCATTCTGTTTATTCATCAGGGGGATGAGAGAGCAAGAACAAATAATCTTTCATCTCAGTGATTTTAGGAAGCAGATAATAGATTTAAGAGTATGGGACTTAGAAGCAGGCAGATCCTTTTCATGCCTCAGCTCAAACATTTACAATGTGATACTGACTATTTTCATCATTGAACTTCTGAGCTGTCATTTGTGAAATGAGAATAATAGGTATTTTAAAGGCTATTGACTGGATTAAATGGATTAGGAAACTCTTGTCCTCAGTGTTGTAAACCTTTGGTCTTCAAAGAAGCCAAAGTAATATCTGTCTTTTCTACTAGGTTCCGAAAATTTTGAGAAATAAGACAAAGAGTAGATCTGGAGGCCAAGATATCTATAATGTTGATGGAAAAAGAATAGCCTTGAGAGACAGCCACATGAGTTTCCTAAGTAAATGCCAGGATTGTGCAAATTTTACCCCCCAATCACGGTCAGAGCTGGAGCAGAGCAGGAGTCAGCATATGAGAGTCAGGTAACATTCAGCACAGGGCATAACACAAGAAAATGCATGCTTTCTGGGAGTAGTCTTGCTCGAAAGCTGAATAAAGGGGCAAGACTGACTGAAACATGCATGCTTTACAAATTACTAATCAAATAAGTCACTTTGTCTCTCCTTCATCATGATGAAGAAACAGCAGAGATGTTAATGATTATAATTGAATTCTCTCTCCAGGAAGCTTTAAAATGGGTTAGAAGTATGGCCAGCAATATTAAGCAATCAATACCTAGTAATTATTGTGATTATTTCTTGGCATATTATAGTACTTTTTTTTAAGATCACTAGAATTTTGTTTAGATCTTTTCCATCTGCAGTTACTTTCACTTTCATACAGGAATGATCATTCAAGATTTGCAAAATTAGCTCCTATCATGCTGAATTGCCTCTTTCTGGATATATTTTTTTCCAGAGCTCATGGTAAAATTCTATCCAAGGTACTAAAGGTTGCCTAATGTTAGTCTGACATTTCCAATTTTAATTAGAAAGTCAGTCATTTTGAGACTATTGTGATAGGCATTGTATGTTAGTAAATAAAAACAGAATGATTGGCAAAAGATTAGGATAGTAATTAAATGTGGTCAAGATAAACCTAGACAGATTAAAAGTTATCAAGATATAATGTATGTAATTCTTCTATATGAGACCAAGACTTCTGCAGCTTTTCCATTTCTAAGACATATAAAATTTAAAAGGTTACATTCTCATATTTATAAAAGCAGAGCACTTGAGATTGGCATCAGTCAGAGTAAAAGTAAAATTGATTTCTACTAGAAGAATCCTTAGGATATAAGCAGAAAATTTTATCTGAAGGCTAAAATTATAACTATATTCATGATTGAATGAGAAATCTCATACTAGACCCCTGACTCAAACTCTGTTTCTTCTCCTGTGAAATTAAGTAACATTTTCTTTTCCTACCACAACATGTGGTAGGTTACCACATGTTACCATGAAGAGGTTACAATAAAACAATGAGTAGAGAAATGTTTTAAATACTAACAAATACTCAGTTATGTTTAGATGTGATTTCAATATTTTTCTGAACATAAAGTCCACATTTCTTATATCCCTTACTGACTTTTCCTCTTTGTCACTACCTGAGGCAGATGATGTAAAGACAACCTTACAAACCCATACAAAGTATGATATGAAAATGGCCTAATGTGAGTATTGATGGAGAATCTACATGAAACCTATTAGGAAAGAGAGTGTATAGAAAAGTATCATTACCTTGTCTACTGAGCATATGTGTGTGTGATTGATGGAGTGGGGATGAGAGACCCTGATACAATGTCCTAAACATTGACAACACTCAATACACAGATATAGGTGGACACAGAATAAGTTTATTGACCTTACATGCCCAGGTGAACTTCCTTCTAGTGAAGAAGAGGAAGAATGTGGACCCACTGATTCTGTATACTATCGTATTGTCCTCAAACCCTGTAAAAGCTGTCATAAGAAGAAAGTGAATATTCCAAGTGAAAAGAGAATTGAGTTGCCCAAACAGGAATTATTTTAGCAAGAATAGGCCAGGACTTCTAGTCTCTCGGAGCTACAGCCTTAGGCAGATGTGGGGAGAGGAAAACAAAGGTCTTTTCTTCCCTACTCCACATTCAAGCTACAGAGATGCCTTCTGATAGGAGGACATGCTGTAATTTAGTTTTAATGTCTTCAGTAGATGGTGCCATTTAGTTCAGCTTTTAATGTGGCCTTAAATTGCTATTTTATTACCCTTGTTGACATTCTGGAAGCATGAAATTAGCAAATAACATTAAAGAAGCAAACAACAAAAAAAAGCAAAAAAACCTCAGCGTAGTTAAACAATGCTAGCATAAGCCGCATATTTGAATAATGTTCTTACTTTAAAACACTGAGCATATATTTATTTGAAGCTTTCTTTTTCCATAGCCAATGAATTAGTTTTATGAATAAATTGCATATTCCATTACATTACAAATGCATGCACTCATGGTGACCTTGAATGATGCTTTTGTATTGTGTGGGAGAAAGAAGATAGTTTGTAATTCTTCTGCTTTCTTCTGAGAAACAAGATTCCTCTTGACTCCACTTGAAGAAAGCATCCTGTTCTTAAAAAGCTTGTCAATACCTTGGCTACCCAACCCAAAAAGCACTTGTTTCTGTCGTATTACAACAGTGATAATTTTATTTCAGACAAAAGCAATTTTGCAGTTACAAAGTGAAAACTATTTCAATCAAGATATCTGTATTCTGTGGTATAATTCAAAATGTAACTAATTGCGTATTTTTCCTTATTGAACTAAAAGTAGTAATATAAAATGTATTAGCATGTTTACCTTCTCTGGTCTTATTGAATAAAGGTGACAATCTCGAATATTCATTTCAGTGGAGTGTGATAAAGGGCAGGCTTTTGATAGTGTACCTTTTTAGTTTGAGGTCTTAGACAGCCATTTCCCTTTTCTAACAGTGCTCTTATTTCATTATGAGAAATTAGCTCATCCTCACTGACATTAGGATGGCGGGACTATATTTAGGGTTTCTTTCTCTGCTAGCCTAAGGGTGGAAGAGAACCTCCAGCTAGGTTGATCGGATGACCTTGTCATTCATTTTAAATTTTGAGCTGAAGATCAAAAATACTGAAAATTCTTGAAGTTCCTGTAGCAAGTGGCATCAGTATTCAACAGAATATAAGGGCCAGCCTGCTCAGGCTTGAATCCTGACTATATCTTATTAGGTATGTGCCATTAGACAGAGATCCTAACCATTCTGCCTTAGTCCGCTCATTTATAAATGGAGGGGATAGCAACACCAAACTCATGGGGTTGTGATGATGATTAAATGAGCTAACAGATATAAATACACAGTAGTTGATGCATATTGACTATATTTATTATTTGCATACATTTCAGCAATGACCATTTTGCTCTTCAATAACAGCGTGTGTGTGTGTGTGTGTGTGTGTGTGTGTGTGTGTGTGTGTGTGTGTGTGTGTCTTGCTCCCCAGCCTCCAGACCTGCCTTGGTGCTCCTTATTTTTAAGTTGGTCCTACAGCTTCCTGATGATTCTTAGTTCCTGCTGATCTCCCTATAAATTTCTTTGTGTTTAACTTACTCAGAGTTATTTACTGATGCTCATATCTAGAGAACTTTTTCTGATACCCATTTGTATTGGGATGATGTCATTTCTTAATCCAGAACATATTATAAGGTTTTAATTAAAAAAAAAAATCAAGCTGTAGAAATGGGCAGATAGAGAGAATGATGTAATGTGTATATGACAGTAATATGTGTAAGAAGTCCAAATATTAAAAGCTGGAAGGTATTCTTTGGTTAAGTTCTCTGCAAAATGCCTCAATTAATTACCAACCACAATCAGCAATGTGGTATGTTTCTCCTTCAATGAGTAAATTTCAATCTATAAGATGTATAAATATATTCCTAGAAACTCTCCTGAGAATTGTAATGCAATTAAGGTCCTATCTAAAGCACTCTTTCATCTTTTAGGTCCTATACTTAAAGCAGAAAAACAGGTTAGACAGTAGTTAGGCCTTATAGATTCTATGTTTCATAGGAAACAGAAACATAGAATCAAGCAAAGTTTGAAATATAGTTCTTCTAGAATTTCTTTGCAGAGATGAGGCCCTGACGTGGTTTACCTCAAAGTGACCCAAGACCTATAGCTGTGCCACCTGATTCATAGGTGCGACAGACTCGTGTAAGATCCTCCTGCCTTCACACCAAAGCTTTATTATTTAAGCACCTCCACCAAAAAGTTCAAGAAGTCTTTCCTTTACAATGCCACATTCAGACAGGCAAAAGAAATTTAGGAAGGCTGGAAGTGCATATTAGCCTCATCCTGGATTGAACTAGATAACAGACAGAAGAACATTCCAACTGAAAGTCTACTTAGCTAGCAACTTAGTAAAGCTTTGAGCTAAAATAAACAGGGCCACCAGTTTCGATTCTCATGGACAATCTAAACCTCAAGAGTTTGTGTGTGTGAGACATTTTTAATTGATTTTAATTTAGAATATCTCTAAAGTATCTTCTTTCTTCATTGGTATCTTATTCTATAAAAATTTGTTCATTTGTATTTTTAAGGGAAATACAGCAATTTAACAGAGTTTTACTAGAAACTAATGAAAAATGAAGAGAAAGTGGTTATAATCCACATTCTCCTCTTAAATGGTTTTTATGACTTGGAGAGTGGTCTAAGGTATCTGTTTCAGCTGCATCTCCTAGAAAATGGAAATAATAATAAAGGCTTCATCTGCATCACCTCCTTTAGAGAGTGACTGTGAGTAAGAGAATACAGAGATTGCCAGGTTCCAGTCTCAAACAGCATCCTAAATATTGCAGTTAAGATAATTAAGATTCACAGATACTTTTAAGAATAGATTTCTTATTTGTGCTAATAAAGCAACACAGATTTAAAGTCTAGAACAAAGACTTTTTTTTTAACAGCTACTTATGCAGCGATCCTAGTCACCTCAAAAATGTTTAACTAATTTAATCGTAATAACGATCTATGAGGCAGGTCGTATTATTATTTTCTGCATTTTACAAATAATGAAACGGAGGTTTAGAAAAGTTCAGTAACCTTTCTAATGTGACACATAGAGTCCAATTTGAACCAAGCTACCAATTCTGAGCTCAGAAACACTATACATCCTGCCTTCCTGGAATATCACCATAGGTAGTGTAACTCCCAAAACAAAGCAGTTAATCCACGAGATGTAGTAAACCTTTGACCCAGTGCACGTCTTTACCAGACAACTTCCTAAGATTTCTTCCAGACTATAGTTTCATGATGTTCTATACTTGACAAAGGAGATGCTGACAATACTATAATGGGTAACCGACATGAGCCAATCTTGTCCATAAAGCTCTTCAAGGCTTTTTCCTCCAGGTGCTCACAGTGCTACTTGTACTTCTGTCCCTTGGAAAATAACAAAGTCAAGATGGTCTGGTATTTGCAGCTGAATATTTGAATTGTCAAGTTGTGACAAAAATGTTCTTTCAGTAAGTCTGTTACAGCTATTGACATTCCAACCAAAAATCTGGGTTACTGTCCAAAGCCTATAGCGAGTGTGAGAACCTGAGATGTTTGAGATGGAACAGGTATGGAATAGAAATGCCGAAAGAAATCAAAGAAACAAAAAAGAAGGAAGATAAGTCTAGCGGAATATGTTTCTTTCTAATGTAGTGTAGAGACAATGACCTTAGGTGAAAGTAACAAGGCTGAATAAAATCCAGCTATAAGCATAGTTAAGTTAAATCACAAAGCACTTTTAAGATGTCGTCCCAATTATTAACCGCTAACACTCTGAAAAATATAAAGGTATCCCAAGTTCCATTTTATTTATTTTTATTTTTTTAATTTTTTTTTAAGTTTATTGGGGCCAAGTTCCATTTTATAACATTATTTCATACAACCTTGCTGAGAAGAGCCAAGGAAGATCAAACTATGTTATGAATATAGACTTCTGGGAAACTTCTTATTTCAGTAAAATAAGCACCGTTATTTACCAATAAGGTTGTCTGCAAACAGATTTAGACCACACTATGAACCAGATATTATTAGATGTTATATCCACCCCCAGACCAGTGTCCTTCACTCAGGAATTCCAGAGCAGAGCTTACAGTCTAAGCAGAGAAGTTGGATATTTGAAACAGTTTAATTTTAATTTCAATTTTTTAAAGACATTATAAAGAAAAGAATGGTGTTTACTTTGAGAATAACTGGCTGAGAGGCAGTAACGAAGAACACAGAAGGTTTCTATGAACATTTTTCTTCTCTTAAATATTTCCTAGCTCACCATTCTAAGTAATTAAGCAACATATTTTGATTGAATAAACACAAGCATTAAAATTAAACAGCCAGGATTAAAATAAACCTATATAGTTTTGGCAAGTTATTTCACCTCCTTGATCATCAGCTTCCTTGTCAGTTAAATAGAATCATTCCTAACTTGAAGAGTTGTTTGGAGAAGTGCAATAATGTGCCTGGCACATAGTAGGAACTTAATGAATTTTGAATTATGCCTGATACCATTTTTATTACTGTCAATGATAGCAATAAAAATGCATTGTGTTAAGTCTTGGGCTATCTGCCTTTTAAGAAAGTAAACATGTAAATCCTTAAGCTAGTATTGATTTATGTTGGTAAAATTGTATGCTGCCAGATTACTTCAGGGGACACATGAATATGGAGTCTGTCATCAATGTAGTTTGTTCATTGTAAAATATGAAGAAAGTCAGGAAGACTGACAGTTTCATTGGGAAGTCAGAATACAAAGTAAGTAACTCTGATTTCAATACTTTATTAAGCTCTCTGTTAATTGCCTGTGAAAGTGTGGACATGAAAGATAATGTGGCTGTCATCACAGAAGTCCCCATGTGATTTCACGAACAATTTCATTGAAATAAAACATTTCAATCAAGTCTCATGCATTGATCTGTGCACAATAGAATCCAATGTAGCTATTCTCTTCTTGAAAATTTCCATCAGAGAAAATAATTCTGGCAACCTCTCTGACTGAGCATCATTCAAATATGAACTCTTTTTTAACTTTCAGTATTTTTCAGAGGGAATCTGTAAGTCGCTTCAGTCAAATGCTTACCTTTAGGCTTTAGAAATTAAATAGAATTAGAAGCAGGAGTCTTAAGAGTTTTAAATTAGACAGAGATAGGAACTACCGTATGTCTGTTCCTCCCTATTGATGGGACAGAAGACCGGGGACCTGGTCGCAATTGCTCTGGAATCTTGGGTTGGTCGTGAAGGTAGAGATCCTTTGTGGTTAATTTTATAAAAAAATTGGGTCTGGGGACAATTACCAGGGATTGAGTTCTGAGCATCTCCATTTCTCACAGGAAATCTCACAGAAATGTGTTAAGTTGTGGTCCATGATACCTTGCTTCAAAATTCTGCATCGAGTCTCTTAAAAATTCTCATCTTACCAAAAAGCTATGGAATTAGACTCTCTGGCGGTAGGTCTCAAAGATCTTCTTTGCTAACAAGTTCCCCAGGCCATTTGTATGCATGCCGAAGTTTAGGAGACTCTCGGATGGGCCATCTGGGCCTAGGTTACCAAACCCATTCTGTGCAATAAAATGTGGTCCAGGGATGATAGCAAGCAGGTGTGCATCAGTGTTTGGAGCATGTTTTAGAAAGGAGACACCAAGTTGATTTTCCTGAACTCAAAAGCAAGCAACTCCCTTAGAAATATATACGGTTCTGCAGTCTTGTTCACACACTGAGTGGTTGGTTAAGTGTCCCAGACAACGGTAAACTGAAAGGCTTTCATCTAAGATGTCTTTCCCTGACTTGATTATTAAATTTTATCCAGGCAGGATAACAATGATGTAAATCATGTCAGTGATTTTTTTTCCCCTGCAAGTGTGTAATTTTAAAAATATCTTATGTAGAAAAATATATGCCATAACTAAATTCTATATCTGGCATGTTTACCAACCTGATTTTTTTAAATTGTAAATATTGAAGAAAAAATGCACCAGGTATCTGTTAAAAATGTCAAGGAAGACCTTCATTTGAAACTATTGCAGTGGGGGAGAGAGAATGAGTTCAACATCGCTGAGATAAAATGTGAGAAAATTTTTAAAGAATGGGTTGTGCTAATGGAAAAGTACTGGATGATTGTAGGGAGGATGGAGTGGTCAAAGTGATTAGAGCAACTGTGTTTGTTAGTTGTTGCTTATGGAAATTAGGCTCCCACTCTATGGTAGAGAATGGGAGACGGGCCTTATCTTTGTTGATAATTACATTTCGAAGGGATGACATTTATGAATTAAAGGAGATTCACACTTCAAACAGACAGAAAAAATTTGCAATGGCAAGTTTTGTTTTGTTTTGTTTTGTTTTGTTTTTAAACGTTTCAAGAAAAGGGAAGTTTGGGGCCCCTGGTCAGGAAAAAGCCTATCTACAGTTTAGTCAAGCTGAGGGAAAAACCAAGGCTATCTTAAGTCACTGAGTACAAGCTGAAAGTGCTATTTCCTTAAAGGCATGTGGAAGTTTTTCTCTTTTTCCCATTTTCCGAGGACGATCTTCATATCAAACATTATCACCCTTTTCCCCCATTGTGTATACTTGTCGGAAAAAGAACCCCCATTCCTAGATGAACCTTATATTTCAATGACATATAGGAATACTTTACTTAAATTGCTTCTTCTCTCTGTTTGGATCCAAAATTGCTAAATGTAGAGATTAAACCCGAGATGTTAATCATATTGATATTCAAATAAAATGCATACGTAGCTTTGTATAGCCTAGCGACTGAGGTTGTTTGTTTTCAGTATGGTAGGGTATGAACACAATGGGTCTCTTATTTGAATTTGTGGACAGAGATATGTAAAAGTACGTTCTTCGTATTTGAATATTTTTTATCTTATAACTTAAACATGTTGTGGGGGTCATTTTTGCTTCAGAAGAATCGAGCACTGACTGTAGGCATGAGATTGACTTTAAGAATTAATGAAAAGTCTATCTTAAATTAAAGCTTATTATATTTTACTAACATTAAAAATATGGGTCCCTACTGCATATTTTACCCATGAGTGCTCTGTTACACTCTGCTCTTTTTCAAGTGTTTGCATGTAACGACACCCTTGCCACTTACTGTGAAGTGCTGTCAGTCCCACAAAGTCCTCTATGCCTGTTCCAACTCTCCACAACATCCTGCAGAAATCAATACAAAGCTGCCAGTTTGTTAATAAATCTGCAATTAAGATGTAATGAATTTTAAATGAGAAATGATTTCTTTTAAGTGGGACTGAGGACTATGCATTCATAGTGAAATGAGAGAAGGACAGTAAAAACTTGCCTTTAAGGTCTAGCTCTTGGCTTTGCCGTATAGTTTCTATGATCTCGGAATTGACAACTATAAATTCTGTACATTTCTTTCTATCTTGAGTTCACGTAGGCAAGAAAAACCTGGTGGATTAAACACAATATGAATTTGAGGACATGTTTTAAAGGTCAAAAGGTAAATTTAGTGATTAAAAGTGGCTTAGGATCATTTATAAATCTGAGGGCTGGTGTATCTACATCTAGACAAGTCTTAATTAGGGTAATTTTATTCTTGTGTTTCTATAGTAATTTTTTCCAGGAACAAAAATCTCAGTCTAGTCTTTAATTAAGGCATCAAATGTTACTGATTATTTTCACAGCTTAATGAATAGTGCTTAACATTTATATCTATCTATAAAAAAGACAGGAGAGAATTTTTACATCTCTGGAGCAGGAATCATCTTATGAGGCCAAGAGCACCTGCTGTCCCCTCGAACCACCCTAAGAGGAGCTACAGTATATCCCATTCCAGGGGCCATGGGCCGTATTCCCAGATCTTTCGCTTCATCTCCCGCACCACACCAGTCATTAAATTAATTCAGTTCTTTAATATTAATACATCTAGCTGCCATCTCCTATACTCCCTCGGTTCCTCCTCAAATTTTGTGAAGCTTCTAATATTACCATAATCTTCTCATGTAGCGTTATTTTCTATCCCTCCCAACTCCAGCTAACCATGTCATTCATTTTCTCAGAATACAATTTCTTTCATTTCCCTATTTAAAACATTCAGTAGTCGCCCATCCTCCGGTACATAATGTATTGTTTGACATTCAAAGCCTCTGTCATCTGGTCCCAGCCTACTATTTTGAGTTTTGCCTGCAACTGTCTTCAATTAAACCACTAAATAAAGAGCTGCTGCTCACTGCTGTTCCCACCCGTGGTACCCTTCAGAGAATCATCATTTTGTGCCATTCTAAATCGTAGCTGTCTTTTACATTCTCTATCAAAGCAATCACCTTTGACACCATCCCTGATACCTCCAACATGCTCTGCCAAGAGCAGCTGGACGCCATCTTTCCCTCCCCTGAGCCCCTGTAAAATTGTAGCTGTCATTTCCTTGACGACACCAGCACTTCATATTGTTGTTAGGAATGTTTTATCTATCTTCATAAAGTATGACCCCTTGAAGGAAGGACCATGTCACATTCGTTTTTCTTTTTTATTTTCAGTAAATTGCGGTGAATGGTTTCTTTGACATAGGAAGCCTTGAATAAATTTGAACAATTCTTTGATAAAGTATTGATAAACAAAAAATATACAAAAATGTCAGTATTGTACTGCTTATAAGCAAATCTCCCTATAATTGCTAATTTTACTTAAATATTAACTCTAACTTTTAATTTATTTTTGCAAGCATTCCTTTTATATTAAAGTTTATTTCAATATTAAATTAAATATATTAAGTTACCTTAATGCATTAAGGATGACTTTTCTTCCCATCATTCTCAAACCCCAAACTCCTGGTTTCCTGAACAATTTTAAAATTTAGATTCAATTTCCAGCCTAAACCGCTGGAACCACATCACATTTCAAGAATGGCAATACATAATTTGAAAACACTCTAGTAACATTCAGTATTATACTAGCCCCAATTATATGTATTTATGAGGATGATGAAAAGACTTTATTATTTCCAGAGTAGAGATCTTCTCCCATAACTCAGAGCATTGACTTCTATCATTCAAAACAGTTTCTAAAATACATATAATAAAACTTACATTCAAGGAGGAAGAAAGGATGTTATACAAGGATACTCACATTCCTAGTCACTCAAAATAAAATGTCAGTTCCTCACGCTGTGATAGAATGTGTAAATATGAAGCAGATGATTTATACTGGCCATTGTGCATCTATATTGAATCATTTCTGAAATATAATAAGCTACAGTCAAGTGCAGACCTGCAGTTGCTGACCTCTTTATTACCTGATTCATTGCGTTACACACACTTCGGAGGCAAAATGAGCTCATCAATCAGATGATAATGTTTACCAGCACAGAGTTTTCTTCTGAGCTGATGACTTTCAGTAGCAAAAATACATGAATAGCTTTGTAAGCTTCTTTGGAATAAAGACTTTGCCGTTTCTATATGATTCACAGGAAAACAGTTTTTCATTCTAAACAGCTGACTTTTCTGCTGGTCTAATCTGACTAATCACAAATGTGGAGGGATTTGAAACATTTAAGGTCTCCAAAGTTATTTGAAGTGAAAAGGTCTCATTGAGGAATTCACTGAGTCCTATCTGAGGAGCATGCCATATAGAGCTATGTAATAACTTCTTTTAGATGAGCGTTCCTTTTGAATCAAAGTAGGTGCACACCTTTGATTTGGAGTATCACCATTTTTTTTTTTTTAATATCTGGTAAGAATAGATTCTAGCCTTCCCAGACCACTCCCTGCCTCTTTTTGCCTTCTACTGCTTTTCTGAAAAGCAAATAACTCCTAAATTAATGTGTGTATTATGTTATTTTATATGCCATATTTCATTTCTTTGATCCTGTTTAAAAATTCCTTATTAGTTTCCTTTTTGTTTAAAAAGCAGGATCTGTATGACCTATCTTGGTATGCCACATCCCTGTACAACCTTTCCTAACCTTATATTCAACCCCTGTACTCAAGAAATGGAGCCTCTTTCCAAACTAATTTTCCCAAATAATTTACATGGATTTGCTCCTATCACTCTTCTCTAGGACAAGCACTTAACTCCTTTTATTGCTGTTATATCTGCCTTCTTTCTATGTGTGTGGCCTCCCTCTCCATTTAGACTTTAAGCCAAGACTTACCCCCTTGGAACCTCACCGCTGGGCTGAGGTCAAGTTCATGGTGATAGAGTCATAAGGTCAATTTTTCTTACAGGACAAGCAAGATGAAATAGCCTTCTGGTATGTCATTCAATTTTAGACTTTAATGTTCGGTGTATATTGGGAGTGGGGCAGTGGGAGGATGGGAAAGTCATGTTAGCTTTCAGTGCAATTGAAAATACATAAATCAGTTATTTACACAGGGCCTAGAATTTGATATAAATTCAATATACATTGTATCAAACAAGTAGGTTGGCACTGCTACTCTCTTGCTGACTCATAATATAGGTGGGAAATGTAGAACACTCACTTTTGCAGCTTATACAGTTTGGGCAGGGTATTCTGGAGGTGTCTGAGAAACTTTTATTTTCTTTTTTCTTTCTGTCTTGGACACAAAAGAGGGGAAGCTGAGGAAGTCATCCTGTGATTCTGCTTAGACAGGCCAAGAGAATCACGGACAAGGGCATTGGTGCCAGGGTTTATTCAAGCTGTTGGTGGTATTTTACTCACTTGCAATCAAAACAACATCTATCTGATACAGACCACAGCTACTGTTACTAGCTATTTTTCTAAGAATTTTCTTTTTGCCTGTATTCTAACGAATGAGTCATGTATAGAGCAAAGAATGGTTAATAAGTTTGATGCTTTATGTGTATGAGGTACTGTGTTGAGTACAGGTATCTATTGTAAATGAAGATCACAAATTTGAATACCAGAAAGCGACGTTTTTAAATATTTTAATGTGGGAAAATGAATGTTGGAAGACATGATTTTGTAGGGTTTAAGCTACATATTTTAATAGCTGGCATTATTAAGCATTAAATTTGTGCTAGGTAAGCAGTGAGCCAGATAATTTTGAACACCCTCATATTTAATCATTTTAACTACACTATATGATCAATACTACAAATTGCTATAAATAAAAGGAAAATGCCTAGAAAAGTTAAGTATCTTGTTCAAGGTCAAGCACGTAACTGCAGAGGTAGGGAACAAATTGAATTTGTCCAATTCTAAATCTCTAATCTTAAACATTTTATATAATCTCTTACAGCACAGTCTAATCCAGAGAATTGAAAATACACAAAAATTACTATTTCTAATTTGAAATCTGTTTTGTCATGTATTATAAACTCCAAAATAACATTTCAAAAGTGTCTTTTATTCATCCAATCAATATTTATTCAGCGATTACTCTGTGCTAGACCCTAGGAATGTAATACTGGACAAGATAGCCATAGGTTCTGTCCTCAACAAATACACAGTTCACTAGGAAAAGTAAATGTTAAAATGAAAAATAACTATTAACATAGGTCTTAAGTGAGAAATCGTAGGTCATTCACACCCACTGTGGCATTACTGATTCTTCTGAATTATTTAGGCTGATTTTTGAAGGATGAATAGCAACGAAGCAATCTAAGGGAAAAAGTTAAGATTCCTTTTGGGAAAGTATAACTTGTGACATTTGGGTGAAAGAGTGGGCTATAGATTAAAGAGCCAAATTGTAGTAAGATATGAGAACTTTAATAATTATTTATGTGCCTTTTTTAACTGAAAGAAATAGAAGTTATTAAAATGAGCTTTAAGTATCAGAATAACATGATCAGATTTTCATTTTAGAAAGGTCACTTTGGCTTATGGTGTAGTGAATAAATTAAAGGCATTTGCTGGAAACAGCGAGAGTTTTCGTTTATTTGAATATCTTTCTCAAGTTGGCAATTCAGAGGCACTTGCAATATCCCACGTTAAGATATGATGGCAAAGTCCTGACTGGATGTGAATAAATTATTCTGGAAACGCTAGTGTCACCGGATGCCCTTTGTGGTCCCTAGATCTCAGGTCAGCAGTGTTTAGAAGATGAAGTAGTTGTTACTTCTGCCTGTTGCAGTAGAAATAATGCATTTTAAGGAGTTTGTGTTCAAGAAGGCGGTAAAAATATTTGATGAAAATTTCAAGGATGTCAGGGAGTTTTTTTGTTGTTTATTATGAGTTTCATTGTGTAGAATATAAAGATAAGGTGACGGGGTGGAGGCAAAAGAGAGAAGGAGAGAGTCCCAGTAGAGAATGAGTCTAATAAAAACAAACTAACAAAATGTGTCATTTTAGAAATGGGAGTCTAAGAATTTTGACAGTTTAAAGAGGTTTAGGATTTTGCCTGTTGACCTTAGAAATTGGGGGTGAAATTCCTCATGAATGGATTTATAATAATTTGAGACTGGAAGACAATATCCTCAATAGTCCCTTCTTGGATGAAAGTCACTTAAAGCCAGGGATTTGACTGACTTCCTCGGTAGGACCCACAGTGGCAGCTGTGTGAGGCACCGGCATCCTCATGTTCCCTGGGCTGGTCAGCTCTTGCGATGTTAAATGAGACTGACGAGTGCAGGGAAGAAAAAATTAAAGCAGAAAGAGAGGAGGAGTTCTAAGCTGTTCCTACCTTCAGGGAGTTAGTTCACAGTGCAATTGGAGATACTGGGGAATGCTTTTTTTCTGATAACTTATCACCTTAAAAGGTGTTGTAATCCTTTTTTTCTCTCTCTCTCTCGTCTCATATTGCTGATTAGCTGGACTATTTATTTCTTTTTCTTTTTAGTTCAAGGTCTGGGGATAAATATAGAATGTTCTAAAACTGGCCCAAAGTCTTGATCTGAGACAGTAGATATCTCAGACAAGATATCCTGGTCCCTAAATTGATTAAGAATGCAACAGCTTTGCAAATGAAAACTGGGAGCAGCATCTGGGAAGCAAGGGCCTAAATCTCAATGTAAAGTGTCATAACCTAGAGGCTTGCATATATGCGACATGAGGAACACAGCTTGTTACATGCTAGGCCAAAACTCCCCGATAGAAATATAATGCAGGCCAGGAATGCGAGCCACATAGATCATTTTACATTTTCTAAGTTGCCACATTTAAAGAGTAAAAATAAATATATGGAATTGATTACAGTAATACATTTTATTCAAGCCAGCATGTTCAAAGTACTATCCTTTCACTGTTCAGCCAATATCAAATAATTGTTAAGGAGAGATTTACACTGCACTTTATTTCACACCAGGGCTTTGGAATCTGATGGATATTTTAGATATCTTTGTTCAGATTAGTCGCATTTCAACTTCTCAATGACTACGTGTCTGGAGCCTACTGTATTGGATGGCTATATCTTGTTTTGTGTGGGTTCAGAATTCAAATCCAGAAAATATTTTATTGGATTTTGAATTGTTATAAGATTTACGAGTTATACACACTGCTTCATTAGTAAGAGAGTTAAATATATTAGTTTCTTCCTCTAGATTTAGTCATTTAGAAGGTTCATTAATTCCTACAGATAACAAGGAATTGCCAGACACTGAACTAAAATGTCCTAAAGGGTTTTAAAGTGTAATTGGGAAAGTTGAAATCAAAGAATGCCAAGTGCTATATTAAGGTCACCAGATTGATACAAGGGCACATGGGGAGAAAGAAACCCAGGCTTCCGTGTGATCATAGATAAAATTAAAAAGCAATATTATCAATATCGTGCTGTAGTTCACCTAAGTTAGATCATGTTACTTCTCACTCATAAACTAAAATCTAAAGTTCTTAAAGTGTCCTATAAAGCCAGTAATAATTCACCTTCCTTCAACTCTGATTTCTCTCCTCCCATCTTCCCTTGAGCTTACTCTGACTGGCCAGGCTGGTCCCTCACTTGGACTTGATTATGCCAAACATATTCCCACCTCAGGGCAGGGTCTTGCATGTGTTCTTTCCTCTGCCTGGAACATCATTCATCTAGGTAGCCAAAAGCTTTCTTCCTTCTAGCCCCTGCTCAAAAGCTGTCTTATTAAAGAGGCTGCTCCTGACCACCTAGCTGAAACATCACCTGCCATCATGCTTTGCTTTTTTATCCTGCCGCATTTTTCTCTGTAGCACTTAATGGTGATGGTTAAACTTATGTGTCAACCTAGCTGAGCTATGGTTCCCAGATATTTAGTCAAATATTACTCTGGATGTTTCTATGAAGGTGTTTTTTCAGAGAAAATTCAAATTTGAACTTTGTGTAAAGCAGATAACCCTCTGGTATTGGTGGGCCTCATCTAATCGGTTGAAGGCCTGAATAGATCAAAGATTGACCTCCCTCGAGCATGAGAGAATTCTATCAGAACCTAGCCTTTGGGCTGAGATTGCAACTCTTCTCTAGGTCTTCAGACCACTTGCCAGGCGAAGATTTTGAATTTACAAAGCCTCCTCAATTTCTCTGGAGAACTCTATTACAACCACCTAGCCATATAGATTTTTAAATTTGTTTATATGTTTGCTGTGTGTTTTTCCCTAATGAATGTAAATCCATAAGGGTAGGAAATTGTCTATTTTGTTCACTACTATAATCCCTGTGTGAAGGAACTGAAGGAGCTCAATAAATATTTATTGTGTTATTTAATATATAAATGAATAAAATCTGCTCGTACTGACTGCTTTGAATGAAATAATTCTGAGAAGGCAGCAATGGACAGGATCAACTATACTGTAACAAAAGATTCTACAAAACCGAGTATCTTCCCTTTTCCAAGGCTCGTAAAAGAAAGGACGTATTTTTTGAAATGTGGTACCTTTACCTAATCGCTAACCTCTTAAATCAGTGCTAATGGTAATTATGCACCATGCTCCAAAGAAGAAGTCTCAGAAACACATGTTGACCCTTTAATGGCCATGTCCTTCTGAATCTCAAATAAATTGTAGTGGCTCTGCGTATGCTCAATCAACCTTAGCAAAGATTCCGTAAACTGCCAGGCTAAGAAAAACGGCAAAGCATCAAAGCTTCAAATGATCTTGGTGCCAAAATTCCTTTTGCTGATCTAATCCCCAAGAAATATAACAAGAACTTGACTAACAATGTGTCTGTATGTATTGTGGCCATGGGAAGGAACAAATTCATTTGGTTGTTAATGTTTTGTTTTTTCTTTTCCTCTCTGTCACTGGGACCTTATTTCAACTTATTTCAATTCATATCTACTTCAGAAGTTAATGGCATCATAAACTTTTCTCACGAATATAACCTATATTAATGAATATGATGAAAGGCAAAAGGACACAAAAATACATGGCAAAGTCTAAAGTGTGACTCACATGGCTTTATGGAAGTGTTATTGTACAATCATATGCCTGTGGTAGCAGAAAATGTTAAAAAAGCAAACACCCATTACAAAAGATTAACATTCTCATTTCGGTTCACTTTTCAGAATAAAGGAGTATGGCTTGTTGGCAGGAACAGAGCGTTAGCGTCATGAGATGGGGACTCAGGTTCTGACACTGCCAATGATTGGGATCTGGACTGAGGTTTCAACCTAACCACTGTAGACCTCCGTTTCCTCAAAGTCTAAGTGAGAGAATACCTTCCAGCTCTAAAATACTCTTCGATTTCATGAAATAATTTCTCCAAATATGTTAAATTGAGGAATTGCTATTTTTTGAAGAATATCCAGTATATCAAAGCCTCAATACTCCAGAGATAAAAAGACCATCAGGAACTACTTTGTCCAAAACTTTCTTTTTGGAAATGAAGAATTTCAATAATAGAAAAATTTAGTATTATTCCAAAATCACATAATTAGCAGGAGAGCTAAGCTCCCTAGGCCACCAGGCTCATAAGCCAGAGTTGCTTCTACATGTTCTCTTTGCGGGGGGGTGGGGAATGGTTCATCCATTTATTTCATTCTTCCTCAAACATTTTTAAATAGCAAAATCTTTATTCCAAGACCTTCAAAAATTATTTTTGAAAATATGTTTTACAGAGGGCCCAGAATTTTTAAAACCTTGGTTATCAGACTATGACAACTGAAGTGGAAGCTGCTAAGAGTCATAATAAGACTTCTCCTTCTGTTCTATTTTCAACTTAAAAATCTATTTATTTAGATATTAGTTACCCATACTTCTTTAAAAATATAAAACTGTTTTGAAGGACTGGCTTTCAAGGTGGAACCTAGTTCAGATAAAGTGAAACACTTGAGAGGCTATTTTGTCCAGTGGGATAAGAAGAAATGCAATATCGATTTTATGTATTACTCACCTTAGTATGAGAAAACCTCTTAAATTTTCTACTGTTGCTTTACTATAGACTTTTACTGCAGAAGAAATATTTCAGTATATTATATTTAAGCCACCCATCCCCCTACTTTACACTATTAGTTCGTTATGCCTTATTGCTTATCCCTTTGAATAATTACTTGAAGTCATTTATATCACAGCCCAATAGAATATGAAAACTCTAGCAACACCAGTGTGTACACATTGGATCATCTTCATCCTTTCCTCACTAGGCCTCCATAAAACTATGACATAAGGTTGATAACATAAAAAAGAATCTATGAAAACACTATGTAGAAAGTTACGTATGAAAGAGATGATGAAAGACAGATACAGACACAGAGGGGAAAAGACTGAAAGAGAAAGCCACAAAGAACACATTTGTCCATTTATTCACTCATTCATAAAATATTTATTTGGTAATTATTATAGCATGGGTACTACACAATAATGGGAACTTGGAAATAAAAAGCTATATCCACAAGAAGATATGATGGAAATATAAAATTGGAGCTGAGTAGAAGGAAAAATTCATATTTTCTGGAGACAGCAGGATAGGTTTCACAAAAGAGATGACATGTGAACACTTGCCTAATGAAGATGTAGATATAGGCAGACAGAGGAGACTTGAGGTTTAAAGATCTTTAAGAAACCAATCGTAGGGTTAAACAAGGCAGGAGACTTATTTGGGTGGCATATTCCATTCATTTGTTTAAGAATATATGCCAAGCAGTGGATCCGAATGCCAAAGAGTCCAGGACCTAAGCAGTGCAGAATCCACAGCAGTTGTTGAGCATAGAAGTGACACATTCAGATTTCTTTCATAAGAACCGAGGACCAAATATGGGGTAGATAGGCAACACAGAGACTAGATAACAGGGCTTTGCAACAGTTCGGGACAGATTTATTGGAGATGTTGGCCAGGTATTGGTGATGATGATAGAAAGAAGGTAATGGCTTGGGCAAGAGACTGCACTGCTTCTCAAGCATCACAGACTATCGCCATCCCATTTGCATGTCACACTATGCTCCTCATTAAGGTCCTCTCCTGAGAGCTGGCCCCAGTGAAAAGCATTCACGGATATTTCTCTTCCCTACACCCGGCTCCTCCTAGCCTTTTTTATTCCTCCCTATAAAAGAAAATTCTTTTCTGCCAGATGTTCCCGGTTCTTATGGCCAGAGGGTTCTCCTCATAGCCACGGTCTCCCTTCCCCTATTGCAATAATCCTTTCCAATAAGGTCTCTACCTTTAAATTTGTTTTTATTTGATAATTTAGGGATTCTTATTTCTTCAGATTTCATATTGCTCCTTTTTTTTCCCTCCTAGCTCCTCTGTGTATTATATATTACATCTCTGGAATGTAGACTTACTTTGAGGAAAACATTTCCTTTAGCATCTATATAAAATAGCAACATTTTAAAGTAGTGTGTCTATGTCAAGGCAGAAGTTGCAAAGTGTAAGTGAAATGATACACCTAAAGCACTCAGTACAGGGTCTGGCATAGAGTAACCGCAAATAAGTGTTGACTGGCTAATGTTGTTGTTACAATATAAATGTTATTATATAATGCAAATCTTAGCTCATTATTTCTGATAAAATTCTTATTTTGTTCCCACTGCCAAAGATAAAAGCTAAACTTAACATAAGTCTCATGGTCTTTTATGATGAGGATCCTATCTACTAATTTACCCCATGGCTGGAATGAATGCTTCATTTGCTTTATTAAACTGTAGATATCAGGGTTTCCTACTCTTACATATGATATTTCAACTGCCTCAAATGCCCTACCCTCTCTTCTCCCAGCTAATAAGGAAAATAATTCTTGTATATTATTAATATTTGAAACCATAATAAAGCATCAAAAACAAGTCCAAAATGACCCTCCTTAGAGATTATTCTCCCCACCCCCCCGCCAATATTTCTGTAGTTGGGATTATTTTATCCCATTTTATTATAAATACAATGCTATTAAATAAGCTATAAATATAATTTCTATGTAATTAAACTATTTTATAAACATACTTATCAGTGGTTGCAGGATAGTCATTTTATGTATAATCTTAATTTATGTGACTAATTTAATAGTGTTTAGCTTTTATGTTTTTATCTATTTTTTGGTTATTATGAATAAGATTATGATGAGTATTTCTGTATATTTACAGTTCTTAACATTTTTGATAATTATCCAGAGTTTCATTATGTTCATAAAATCATTTGCCAGAACTAGATCACTATATAAAAGTATGTAAATATTTAAAATGATTATACTTCCAAAAGTGTATGTGAGTTCTGCCTACACTTCACACTCACCAAGATCCTATAGGTTCATTTTTTTAATCTTTTGTTAATTTATTATCATTCCATATCACTCTAAAAACAATAATAATAATAATAATTTTGAGCACCAAGTGTATGCCAAATTCAGTAAGAGACACTGTATTTAAAAAATTATGTCATATTCAATGTGATGTTTTACATCATTTATCATATTTTCTCTTTTTTGAAACATTATTCATATTATTTCCTCATTTATCTAGTTCAGTCCTAGGATTTTTGTTATAATTTTGTATGCATGCTTTATGAAGTAAAATATTACTCTTTTGTTTCCCATTATATCATTGGTATTTTAATTTATATAGCCTCAAATGCATGTTTTATTTATCACTACAATAAAAACAATTGTTTAATTTTGAAAATTTATAATATATAGTTATTAACTAATTAAAATTATCTATAAGCTCACACGTGACAGATTAATCACTTAGTACTTTAAAAATAATATTTAATCGTAACCTAAGAATTTAATATAGTGACTAGATTTTCTTTGTAGATATACACATTTTCACTTGTTTTTCAAAATATTGAAAAATTAAATGAATAAATATTTTACTTTTTTAGCTCAATGCATGTATCTTTATTTCCTTCTGAAGAGCTAAAGGAATAAAACTTTTTTATTAAATGTATTGGGATGACATTGGTTAATATAATTATATAGGTTTCAAGTGTACAATTCAATAATATGTCATATGTATAGTACATTGTGTGTTCACCACCCAAAGTTGTTTCCTTTCGTCATCATATATTTGACCCCCTTTACCCTTATCTACCTCTCCCCTCCCAGCTTTTCCTCTGGTAAGCACTAAATTGTTGTCTGTGTCTATGAGTATTATTTGTCTTGTTCGTTTGTTGCTTTTCGTATTATATCATATGGTTCTCAACTTTTTCTGTCTGACTTATTTCTCTTAGCATGATAATCTCAAAATTCATCCATGTTGTTGCAAATGGCAATATTTTACCTTTTCTTATGACTCAGTAATATTCCATTGTATATATGTACCACATCTTCTTTGTCCAATAATCTATTGAAGTGCCCAGAGCGATGTAGCTCATTGGTAGAGTGCTTGCTTCACACTTAACTTCATTTTTATATTTAACAATTATTAGGCATTTGTATGAGTTCATTGTTTTATATATATATATATTTTCAAATGATGTTATGATCAGCATCCTTTAATGGAAACATTTGTGTTGTTTTCTGATTACAATTTTAGGTGAAATTTTTTTTGAGATTGGATTATGAATTTATAGGAAGAGATTTCCTACAGAGATCTGGCCTAATGCAATTGTGGGAGCTGATTAAGTCGTCACGTAAGGCTGTTGTCTGCGTGTGTGATGCTGGAGCTTGAGTCTGCAGGGCAGATAGTCAAGAAGGGAGAATGAATGTAAAAAGGTCGGGGAAAATAATCTCTAAGACATGTGTACATGTGTATTCTAGTGAGTCTACTTCTGTGATTGAAACCAGACGAATATACAGAAAAATACCAGAGAAAACAGAAAGGCAAGAAATGTGATGACAACAGTGATAGCTAATTCTTGCATAGCATTTACTATATCCAGGTACTATTTTAAATATTTAATACATAATAAAACTTTTAATCCCCACGGTAGCTCTATGAGATAACAACAGTTCTTTTTCTCATGAGAAAAATTGAGGCCCAGCGATATTAGGTAACTACTAAAAGCCTCTTGAATAATATACTTGTGTCCTAGAAAATTTTTTAAAAAATCAGAACAAAATACTGATACTTTCATTCACTATTCTGCTCTTGTTTCTCTTTTATTTTTTCTTGGTACATCCTGTTTTCAAAACTTGATCATAGTTGAACATCTGCTGTCATGCAATCTGAAACAGTCAGAAGCAGGAGGCGGGGCAAGTTGAGAGTCATGGTGAATCTGCGGTTCTAAGGTGACCTCCAGCAGCTCAACTTTCTAGCATTTAGTTTTCTTTATTGTTAATTATTGAGTGATTTAACTTATTGGCTCCATAGTGCATTCATTGTTATGAGTTATTGTTTTTAAACATTTTGAGTTTAATCTCAAATCTTGAGGTTGTTTTCATGACGAAGAAAGCTATATGGTTAGATTGTAAAATTTGAAAGAATGAAGCTAAGAGGGGAGAAGAAACTCTCTTTTTGACATGCATGAAAGCATTCATTAAGCTTTAGTAGATATCTTTGAACTTGCTTTGTCTCAAAAAAAGACAATCTATAGAAAGAGGGTTGAAATAATCAAAAACAATTTATTATTACTTAATACAGAATAGTAAATTAATTTGTCTTGAAAGCAGAGAAGCCCCCAGACTAGAAAAAGAGAATAGAGTGTGGAAATCCATGGTGATGCCTAGGGATTCTAAATCAATAGATGGAGGTAGTGTGTCAGGAAATCTATATTTTCAAAGTGCCCAGATATATCCCAAGTGCAGCTGATTCAGGAACCATCACTGTAGACATCAGTAGGATCACTGAAGGTTTTAATCAGTAATATAAAGGACCAAATTTGTATTTCAGAATGACCTCTTTTTACCATATTGGAAAATAAATTAGAATAGTAAACAGAAGTCTAAGCAACTTTGTAAATTAAAGATTTATATGACATCCTGGGGAAATGAGATAGAGCAGATTTATCCATATTTGAAAACGTTAACATGTGAAACATACATTATTTTTTATTCTAAAAATTGTGCAAGGTGAATCTTTATATTAATCTCACTTTACCAATGAAGAAGGCCAGGCTTTCTTCAGTAAGACTCATCTGTCCATTTATCCTCAGGAATGTTGTCAGATAACCCAAGTATGTATATTGCTATCATCGCTTTCAACTTTGTGCCTCAAATAAAGAAATTTCTCAAATCCCCGGTTTCTAACTTTAAAAAAAGAGAGAAATAAAAAACTATATTTAAAATTACATATAAGGAGTAATCAAATAAAGAATATTCTTAGCAGGTTTTTGGTACAAATTAAGAATTATTACTATAATTTATATTAAATCATGGCCACAAAAGCAACAAATACAATTTTTAATGCTTTTGTTTTATAGAAGTTTCAGATTTATAGAAAAATAGAGGGGAAGGTATAGAGCT
>NW_011888813.1:8010369-8022134 GCF_000151845.1 Pteropus vampyrus
TAAAGATTTATATGACATCCTGGGGAAATGAGATAGAGCAGATTTATCCATATTTGAAAACGTTAACATGTGAAACATACATTATTTTTTATTCTAAAAATTGTGCAAGGTGAATCTTTATATTAATCTCACTTTACCAATGAAGAAGGCCAGGCTTTCTTCAGTAAGACTCATCTGTCCATTTATCCTCAGGAATGTTGTCAGATAACCCAAGTATGTATATTGCTATCATCGCTTTCAACTTTGTGCCTCAAATAAAGAAATTTCTCAAATCCCCAGTTTCTAACTTTAAAAAAAGAGAGAAATAAAAAACTATATTTAAAATTACATATAAGGAGTAATCAAATAAAGAATATTCTTAGCAGGTTTTTGGTACAAATTAAGAATTATTACTATAATTTATATTAAATCATGGCCACAAAAGCAACAAATACAATTTTTAATGCTTTTGTTTTATAGAAGTTTCAGATTTATAGAAAAATAGAGGGGAAGGTATAGAGCTCTCCCAGATGCCTCCTGTGCCCACACGTGTATTATCAACATCCATCACTCACCAGAGGGCACATTTATTAAAATTCATGAACTTATATTAAGATATCATATTCACACAAAGTCCTTAGTTTACCTTAAGATTCATTTTAGTGTATATTCTATGGATTTGGACAAATGTTTAATGACATGTAACCATCCTGATAGTATCGTGCAGAGTATTTTCACTCCCCTAAAAAATCTTGTGTTCAATCTATTCATTCCACTTTCTCTTCAAAGCGTGGCAACCATTTATCTTCTTACTGTCTTCATAGTTTTGTTTTTTCCATAATGCCATAGTTGGAATCATACAATATGTATCCTTGAGAGATTTGTTTCTTTCACTTAGTAATATTTATTTAAGATTTCTTCATGTCTTTTCATGGCTTAATAACTCATTTCTTTTTAATGCTAAATAATATTCCACTGTTTGGATGTACCACCCAGTGTTTTTAGTCATTCACCTCCTGAAGCACAACTTGGTTGCTTCCAAGTTTTTACAGTTATAAATAAAGCTGCTATAAGCATTCGTGTATAAGTTTTTGTGAGGACATAAGTTTTCAACTCCTTTGGGTAAATATCAAGGAGTGTGTTTACTGGATCTTATTTGGTAAGAGTATAATTTGTTTTGCAAGAAACGGCCAGACTATCTACCGAAATGTCTGCACTATTTTGCATTCTATCAGCAATGAACGAGAGTTCCTGTTGCTCCACATCCTTCCTTGCCAGCATCAGTGATGTCAGTGTTCTGGATTTTGGCAGTTCTGATAGGTACGTGGTGGTGTCTCATTGCTGGGGCTGTGGGAAGGAAGGGATGCATGAGCAGAGCACAGAGGATCTTTTAGGGCAGTACAAAATTTTGTACAATAATTCAAGGTTGGATATGTGTTATAATATGTTTATCCAAACCTGTAAAATGTATAACACCCTAAGAGTGAGCCCTAATGCAAACTATGAACTTTGGCTGGTATTAAATAGTAGGTCAATGTATATTCATCAATTGTATAACAAATGTACCACTGTGTTGTGGGATATTGATAATGAGGAAAGCTGGGTGTGTTTGGAGGCAAAGTGTATAGGGGAAATCTTTATAATTTCTACTCAATTTTCTGTGACCCTAAAACTACTTTAAAAAATAATTACTAGTAAAAAAAATGAGAGCAAAAGAAGTAGGCACAGGAATAGAATCAGAGACACAAAGCTAAAAAATGTATAAAAATAAATGAGGGTTATAGTGTATGTATGTTTATGTGTGAGTACTGCATATGAATACATATGCATCAATATATGAAATTAATACATATGAAATATATATAAATATATGCGTATGTATAGATATAAATACATATATAGATATGCACATATATAGATATGTAAATATATGCATATAGATAGATAGATAGATAGATATGAATATATTTCTACAATTTGTAGAAAACCATATAAATATTACTCATTTTAAAGTAGTCGGGCCCCTCACTGTCCTTCTGGCAGGGTCTCTAACAACAGGTCAGTCAGCTCTGCTGTGATCTGCTCTGGCTCTAGACACTGATCATAATCCAGTGTTCACATTTATATTCTTTTTAATTCATTGTAGAAAATTCCTGCTTAAGATACAGCAAAATCATACAGGTTAAGGAAAGCCCAACCATTTTCCTTGGGCAACATCTTAAAACTGCTGAGGATTGATCCAGGTTCAATTGTGGTATAATTCAAGAGAAAGAAATAAATTGAGAAAGGAGGAAGAATAAAGAAGATGAAGGAAATGAGGAGGAGACAGGGAAGAACAAAGGAAAAAAACGGGAGTGAGTGGGGGTGAAGGGCGACGTGGAAACAACTTTGACAATAACCTTGAAGGAAAGAACCAGAAACAAGTTACATTTGTCTCCACTTTGCCCATGACTCACAGTGGCTCTTACCAACACAGTTCCATGGATATCCTGTTACCATGGTGTAGAATGATAAGAGATGGTGGCGACATTTACTTTTGGATCACAAATATGTATTTTTCAGACAATAATAGATGAACATTTTAGACTGAAAGTAAGAAAAACTTAAAACCACAGAAGATATGATAGGTAAATACGAAAATTAGACACAATTTGAATTAGTAATATAATCATTGGAATATCCTGACTTCAATGTTCATCTTTGTCGTCGATAATGTTAATCTTATCTGAGCCATGTGTTCCTGAAAAGCAGGAAAGATCTAGAAATCTCTCCAATATTTTTGTGGTTAAGGACTGCTCTGCTCTCACATATCTATTTACCACCTCCTCTCTTCCTCAATTATTTTATAAAACTCACATATAAGACTTACCTCCCTTCCTCCTCATGACTCCCATAAAACTCAGTGATAACTCTTTTATTTATCTGCCTCTATAAAACCCCAAGTCCCATTTCTTTCCTTTGAGATAGTCCTCACTAATAAAAATTATTATATTGCAATAACCTAAATATAATCATTTCTTTAATTTGGGAAGTAAATTTTGTCTTCCACACTCTCTCATCTGTCTCTTTACTTAATATTTTCTGGAACTTCTTACCATACCCTATTATATTGCACTATTTACCACTTTATAGCTGCTCCTTTCTTCAGGGAGCAGTTTGTCCTATTTATTTTGTTTTACGCATTTGCATCATTGTAGTATGCACTTTCACATGTTTTCTGCCCCCCCCCCATAGAATCTGAACTTCCTGTTTAAGGAACTGATACTACTTTGTATCTTTGAAAACTACCTAATACCAAAATATAGGTGTTTTATAAACATTTTATGAATAAATTAATGCATACATGCACAAATAAATGCAACAAGACAATCTATGTAGTTGATGTGAAGCATTTGGCAATAAGCCATGACGTGCCTAGAGGTGTTTTCAGTTCTCCTTTGAGAGTTTTGGTTAACTGCAGAAGAATTTATTGTCTCAAACAAATCTCTTACTGATGAATTTAAATTAAAAGCATTTTTATGTGCTCTGTAGTTACTTTAGATACTAATTACAGTTACCCTCTCAACTCCTAACTAAACTGGTAGGAAATAGTTGAAGACAGCCAGAAATCATACTCCCATTCTCATGTATCAGTTATCTATTATGTAATGAACTAAAACACAACTTAATGGCTTAAAATAATAATATTTATTTGGCTCTGGTATCTATGAGTCTGTTTGGCACTTCTATTTACTATGTGTGAACTCAGTCCTGTATCTGCAGTCACCTGTGAGTCATCTCAGCATCTCTGCTAACTTTGGCTGGGCTTGGCTGGGCAGTTCTTGCTTCTACTGGGAGTCACTCTCATGTCTGATAATTGGCTAGCTGCCATTCTAGAGTGACTGGCATGACTAGGCCACCTGTCTCGCATCCTACAGTAGACTAGTTTTGTCTAGTATTCATAGCATGGCAGGAATACAAAAGGGAAATCAGAAACGTATAGATTTCCTGGAGCCTAGACTTGGAAATTGTGTAAAACCACACGCTATTGGCCAGATTAAGTCATGAGTCCAGCCCAGAGTCAAGACTTGGAAAACAGAACCACTTTTTGATTAAAAAAAAAAGCTATAAACGTACATTAAATAGGGTGTGCATCTAGGGTGGAGTGAAGCATTGGAAATATATCTGCAATCAGTCTATAACACATCATTTGTATAAATCTGAACAACTTTGCTCTCTCCTGGGATAAGTAAATAAAAGCCAATCTTAGAGAAGTACTTCAACCCAGAAGATATTTAAGACCACAAAGGAGTCAGTAAAAATGAAAAAGAAAATGAACACTAACATTTTTGATTGCCTACTTCGTATGAGGTTCAGTGTGTACTCAGCACATTTGATTTATAAGGTTATAAGATTCTCACTATAAAGCCCCCCCCAAAGAAGATATTATCCCCATTATTTTGCAAATAAAGAAACTGAAGTAATAGAATTTTAACTATATTTCTCAATGTCACATTACAAATAAGTGGCTGAGCCATGTTTCTGATCCTATTCCAAAATTCAAGTTCTTAAGTTGGACGCAACTGCAGCTCTTGCTTGCTCTTCCATCATTTTGGTTTTCTTAATTCCCCAACAGTATAATAAGCCTTAGAAGAGAGACCTTACATTCTTTCCAATCGTCCATTACTTCTAGTAGAATGATGTTATTGGTTTACGAGGATGAATATACTCACATCTTGTTATTAAAAGAAGTCTCAATTAGACTCAGAGTGAAAAATAGAAAAGTCCTCATCAATGGTACTAAGAAAAATAATAAAATATTCTTGGAATCAACAAGGACACAATGGCAATAATTTTCTTCTCCTCATGATTATAGTTCCAAAGCCTAGGAACTCCTTTACAATTTCCATGAATAAAAAGCAAAGACAGTAACCAGAGGGGTGGGTGGATGCAGATGTTCGCTTTAGTCTTGTACTGAATAATTCTGTAAGAAGGGAGTAAATAAAAAATACTTTTTCATCAAGTTATCTTATCCACAAAAGAAAGATCTTTTCAATGTGGTCCCCAGGAGGATGAGGTAGCTGTAGGGAATTTCAGCTTCTCCTGCCTTTTCCCGTTTTGTTCTGGAGACAAACACAAATCTTCCCAAAATGAACCTTTTAAAATGAAATGATCACCAGAGGCTAATTGAAACAACAGACAATTGAAACAAATTATGCATTCTTCTCTCAGAAAAGAGACTTAAATTATAAATTCTTCAAGTCTAGAAAGTATGAAATAAATTAAAATACAGTTAAGTATCACAGTTAATGACATTTCCAACTTAGTTATTATGGAATCTTTAGAAATGCTTTGAGGTTTGGGGAACTCTGTATTTATTTTAATCAAACTTTTTCTCAAGTTTTGTTGGGAAAAAAAGGTGGATCTTAACATCCATCGGCTTCTCAGTCTCTACCTAAAAACGTAAGCCTTTTTTTTTTCTTTTTTTTTTCCTCCCACACTCCACTCTTTCATAACTACCATTTAATTGAGAAGTAAGCAGTCTGAAGAGTACGACTTGTTTCGAATTAGCAAGTCAGTTTAATCTTTCTTGGTTATTATTATGTAAAGTTTATCAAAACAGATAATTACATTAATTCCAAATGGTACAAAGTTGATAACTTTAGAAGTAAAGTCACCTCCAAGAGCTGAGGATATCAACATAATTTATTTGGCTGGCACTTTATTTTACTAGACCAGCCTGTGATGGCTAAAATGACCCGATTTACCTATGGACTGGGGTCTGTGATAGAACCTAGTGAGGAGTATTGTGCATTTGTTCCCAATGTCCTATTCAGCAGGAATCAATTGTTCCCTAATACATACAGATACTAAATAAACTAATATCCCTACCACTTAAGAAAAATGTCAGGGCTAATGAATATCATAAAGTGCCAGTGTCTTCCTAAACAAATAAAACTTTGTTTCTTAGAATAGGACATACACTGAGACATATGCAGATGCCAAAAGCTTTGTGAAACAAAATAAGTAATTATAAAAGGAACAAATATCTGCATTTAAAGTCTAAAAATCACTGCCATTACTTTAATGACAAAAAAAGAGAAAACTATGTAAAAAAAACAATTTATAAAAATTAGAGAAATAGAGTACTCATCTTTTGAAACTTCAGGGAAATTAAATGAAGTCCTCTCTTTGAGAAACTCTGAGATATACCATGTGGTTTGTTTTTTTTTACTTATTACAAATTAAAGACCCTCTGCTCCCAATGCTACTTCAGAGGAATCTAATTATCCAAAAATATTAGAAAGAAATAAAGAAACATGCCCTATAAAAAAAAAAAGAGTTTAATTTAGAGCTAGAAACAAAGAATGTAGACTTCAAGGTCTAACTCAAGGGAATTCCTATATTTCCATTAGAATATCAGGCAAGAGTTCTTTTGGGATAAAACTTGTGACTTTATATAAACTAGTGTCATGTTGCTCTATATGTAAATCCACCAAATTAATGTCATAAGAAAGCTGTGTAACCTCAAAAGAATTGCATAAGTAAACAACATAACTCAGAAATGCACTTCCATACACATAGATAAGATCAAGTCTTGTGGTTGGAAAATCTGTTATTCTGCATGTTATAAAAAACTTAGATGACATTTTTTTTTTTTTTTCTAAATCATACTATTAAGAAATGTCTGAGTGGCTCTGTCTGGTTTGTTGGTTATATATTAAACCATCTTGACTGTCTTATATTCATTGTCTAGACTAGCTTATAAATTCCAAAAGAGCTGGGACACTCTATCATTATAAGTTGAAATTCTAGGCTCCTCTGAAAATAGTTAAAGAAAAGAGCCTTTCTTAATTACAACATAAGCAAATGTCTCACCGGCAAATCTCATTTCATGCTAGTCTCCTCCCCAGTGCCTCCTTCTCCTCACGACCAAAACATACTCTCACATAGGGGACACCTAAGCAATAGTTAGATCTGTGGCCCATATCAGCCTTATGCTTTAATACATCCTTACTATTATAGAGAACCAAAAGGGCAAGAACAACTGAGAATTAAAACTTTACATTATATCTTCAGCTAACATTTATTAAAACTTTATGATGAGTGTATATATAATCTGATGATATCCAAATATGATGTCTAGTTTAGTTTAATAGTCTTTTATCATTTTCTATTTCCTGGTTTTGATAATGCAAATTTTATATTTGGGAAATCTGGGTGAAAGTCACAGGGAACTCTGTACTGAATTTCCTATATGAAATTATTTCAATATATACATATTTCTTATATTAAATTATTTCAAAATATACATAGGAACGACCTTACTATGTGACAGACATGGAGTTTGGTGCTCATATATTTCTAGAATTTAATTTCATTTTAAATTAATAATGAAATTATTAATAATGAAATTATAGAAAGAAATAATTGCACTTCATATTTCTAGAATTTAATTTCATTTTAAATTAATAATGAAATTAAATTCTAGAAATATGAAGTGCAATTATTTCTTTCTAAATAAATTGTTTTGTGTGTATGTGTGTGGCAGGGGATGGATTACACTTGAATTTCTGAATATTCTAGGCAATGATTAAAATTAACAAATCTATGGATCTGTGTTCATTCTAACAACAAATATAGTTACACACCAACATAATATCATCAATCAATCCAGAATCAGGCAGTGTCTCTCCATTCAAATTCATCTTACCCTGCCCCAAATAGCAGAGTTCTGTTCTAATTTATGATTGATTCCTCTTGATTTCAAATGAGATTTTTCAGATCAATCCATTTCTCTACCTTCTTCATAGCTAATGCCTTAGTCTATGGTATCATCAAATTGACCTAGAGATTCCCTCTGAATTGACCTTCACACGTTTTGTCTGTTCTCCTTTATAATTGGACCTCTTTCACTACACTATAAACGCTTAAGGACAGGGACTAGGACATGCATTTATTTTAGGTTGTGTTCTCCTAGAAAAAGGCCCTGAGACAAGAATATGAGTTTGAGGTGGTTCCCCCATAGCACCAACAGGCAAATGGAAAAGAGATAGGAAAAGAATGGAAACTGATAAAGGGTATATATCTCAATCTCTCTGTAGAGGGTGCAGTTTGGAATACACATTAGAACTACTCACTGGGAGAGAAAACTAGAGTGTTTATTTATTTATATATTTTTTGGCATTTTATTTTCTTATTAGTTTCAAGTATACAGTACATTGGTTAGACATTTATATAGTTTATGACATGATCTCCCCAAGTACTCTATCACCCTTCTGGCTCTGCACACAGCCATTACATTACTGCTGACTACATTCCCTATGTCGTGCTTATTTTTTAAAGTTCATCCCGCATTTTCTAAGGACTGTTCCTGGGGAGGAAGGGAGTAACTCCTGGCTCTCTCAGCCTGCTACTCAGTGGGCAGAATGGACGAAAGCCATCAAGTAGCATCAAGCAGAGTCATATAAATGCTTACAGTAGACTTGTTGTTGGCAAATATTTGACTGGTGAGGACTGAGAGGAAAAAGTAGGTCAAAAACAGTATTTGCTATTGTGTTATTTTTATCACTATTACCTAGTCAACATTATGCCTAACACAATATATTACATAGTAGGCAGGAAAAGAACCACTTAAATAATTAGCTCAAATAATAATCTGTATATAAAAGTAGCTTAGAACACAGTAGAAAAATAATTACCTTGGCTTGCCAGAATTAAACAGACGTTATATTGGCCCTGATCATTACTAGATTCATTGCTTGTCTCCAAAACAGCTAATGTTCATAAATTTCAGTCTTATTAGGAAGATAAACATTTCCCAAGATGGATGAGTTTAAGCTTTTTTTAAATTACAGAGTTTGAAAAGAATATAAATAATATTTTACTTAATATATCTCTTTTCAACCTCAGGCATTATTGCTTTAAATCATACCTATTTTTACCTCCAATTTTATATTGAAATGTAATTGTTGACAAAGAATTATGATGATGTAACCTTCTCACAGGTAAAGATTGCATCTTGTTCCTCTAACATTTTCAATGTCTTGTATGTACTAGGTTTTCACATAAATGTGCTTCAGAATAGGTTGCTGTGAGATATGGTTAACTATTTTTGACATGAATTGGCTTCACTTAAATACAAAATAGCCCTATCATTCAAAGACACACAGATAAAGAAAATAGTGAAAAACACCCATATTTCTCTATTTATTTCTCTATTACTCTATAATCAGCCAAGTGCAGACTATTTTTTTCAGCCAAATGTCTAAAAAACTGTGCTTATAGAATATAGGTATCTAACCTGAGCTTTTAATTTCTTCACAAAACCTCCTTGTGTTCCTGACAAAATGAGAGAGGGGTTTCTGGGAGAACTGGAAAGTGACGTACAACTTGACAAGGAAGTTCTGAGTCATCCTGTCATCTGGATGGTGTAACTGAGCCAATCCAGCTCAGTTCCCAGGAAGGAATTGGCTCTGCTGACTCTGGTTTGGGATAGGCTCATGTCATCTCACATTAAGGTGAGTGGGGCAGGGAAGAAGGACACAGGTTTGTGGTAGTTGGTTCTGTCTTAGATATTGTCTTCACCACTTAATGGTTGCATGACTATCACCTGGATATTCCTAAGTGACACCTCATCTGTAAAACAGTCACATTACTATCCACCGTGTGGTGGTGTTCTGAGGAAACACGAGAAAATACGTGAACATTCGTAAAGTGTTGAAATCATATCAGAGATACACATTGACGTTTTCTTCACCTTAACTTCCTGAGGTTATAACAATGTATTTTCAAATAAGCATCTGCCTATCCCTATTCACTTTTCCCTGCAGTCTCACCTCAAATCTCCCAATACTGGTTCTTTAACTTGTAACTACATCTACCTCTATCTCAGCTTCTTTGGAACATGCCTTCAAAGTTGCTGCCTGTCTGAACTCACATGATCCTGCCAGAGGAAGCCACATTTACTCCATCATTTTTCTTTGTCCATCCTGGTGGCGGCACTGTGAATCCACCCACCATTTGGGAGTGGATTCGTCTTAAATCGTTGCACTATTTAATCTAAGATTTTGGGATAAAGAGCATTGGCAGCTACCGGCATAACCTCATTTTGTTTTCATTAACTCTTTGTACCCATGTGACCCACAGTTTAGCTAGTCATGTTTTGTTTTGTTTTAAAATACTCAGTCCCATATCACACGTTCTGTAGAGAAATGTTCTTCAGATAGATTCTGGAAAAGATTTCTGACTCCCAACGAACACTTGACCTTTTATCTTATGACCAATTAGCTGTTCTCTTCTCTGCTAGCATAAAATCAGAAATCAACCTTTTTTCTGTGAATTCTCACTGCTGTAACTCTCTACTCAAGGCATCTGTGGGTCTCATAGACTTTACTCAAGATTAGGGGTATTTGAGAAATTATACATTACCGTTTGACTTGCTTCCATCTCCCCTAAATACTTTACATCTTCTAATTTGCCAGGTGATCTGCCTTTATCTTCCAAGGAAACACAAACCTCAGATCTTATTATGCAGATCAGTGTAGCTTGGTACCATCTATGGCCTGGGGCCTTCCTTAGCATATCTGAGTTTCATTAAGAAGCTCTGAAAAATCATGAATCACTTTCTCCAGCTTGAGAGATGAATGCAGATTTTATGGAACTTAAAACATATAATTTTATGGGTAATTTGAAAGAAAAATAATTTAAGAAATACTACTTTTGCAAATTTTTCAAAAACAGGAATATATATACACACAGTTATATCTCTTCTCTGGGACTGTGCAAGCGAGAATTTCTGACACCTAAATTTCTTTAACTTCATGATAAACCTTAGTTGAATAGAATCACTGGCAGAGGGCTTCAAATTTCCAACTGGTTCTTTTTCTTTCTCCAATAATCTTTGGGGATAAGCAGACATTAATAGAATATTTATTTCACCTTGGATTTGAATAATCACATATACTTTGGAAAGAAGAAACAACGATGGTCAATATTATTTCCTAATGATTGTCATGTTTAATTTTCCTTAGACCTCCAACATCCTCAGGCATGTTAAAAAATGTCAAAATCTGTACTATATCTTGATCCAGCTCCTTAGAAATCCATGAGTCCACTTTGATATCTAAATCAATACATATGTTTTAAATGCCACAGCCTAGAAACTGGTGCCTACTATGAGAACTTTGTAAATGCTTTCTTGTAGTATGAATATCTGAGGATCTGATCTTGACATTCTAGCAAACCCCATCTTCCTCTTGTAACTTCAAGTTCCTTTCCTATGTGGTCCAAAGTTCCTGGGCGAAATAAAGTCTCATGATGGACAAGGATTACACTGCTGCCCCTGACATGTTGATGAGCTGTCGTAAAAATTTAGCTGAGGTATACCAGTGACCTTATTTTTTTTAGGGAAGAGTTAATAGTAAATCACTCAGGTCCTGATTAAATTCGTTTGATTTAACGTTCACCATTTCTCTACCACACTCTTGGTTTACCTAGACCTGTAAAATTGAAGCAGGTATTTTTTCCTTTTATCATCTGTGCCAGGGCTCATTAGGGAGCCTGCTGTAACATAACTAACACTGCAGTGGGAGTCAAATACCTCATGGTTCTACTATTTTCTCCCTATGAGACTTTAGACTTTGCCTCCATTTTTAATCAAGTCAAATGTGAATAATAATATTAACTCTATAGGCCTAAAAGAATTATTATGACAATCAAATTAGATCATTTATAAAGATAATTTTAAATATCGGTGATCTAATAGTTTTGATAAGTGCTGGTCAGGTATTCTGTAGAATGTACCC
>NW_011888813.1:8022393-8037819 GCF_000151845.1 Pteropus vampyrus
TATATAATGTAGACTATACTATAGAAACATATACAGAGAGGGGACCTGCCATTTTTAAGACTTGCAGAGTATTCTCTTATATAGATGAACTAATTTTTTTAAACTATTACCTGTTGAAGAATATATAGCTTTTTTGACTTTCTTAACTCTTACAAACAGTGTTGCAATGAATCTCTTTGTATACATTGGCCTCATGGTACAGAAAATCAATAAGATGTATTCTGAAAAATAGAATCCTGGAACAGGTATATGCATTTTTAATTTGATGGATATGGCAATTTACAGTGTGTGCCTGTTCATACAACTGTATCAACACAGTATATTATCAGGTCTTCTTACCTCTTCCAACCTGATAGGTAAACATAAAATATTTAATTATGGTTTAAATTTGCTGTTCTTCTGAGCGAAGATAAGTATCTGTTCACGTTATCTTTTCATGTTCTTGAAAGACATCTGCTTTTCTTTTACTAAGAAATGTCCTAGATTTTTGCCCATTTTTCAATTGAATTATTGAAATTTTCTCATTAATTGGATAAAGGAAATCTGCATATTATTTCATAATTTGCAAACATTTTGCAGCATGTCAGTGTCTTACTTTTTAAGGTCAAGTTTTAAACATTATGCAGATTTTTAATGTATTTGAAAATTTTGAATGTTTGCTCTTAAAATTTTATTAATTTGTATTTTAGAATTACAACTTAGATCTGACCAAAATTTATTTTGGAGGAAAAAATGGGGATAGTGATTGTCTCCCAACACAGATGGCTGCATAATCATTGTCCATTTGTTGACCACCCCCATCACTTCTCTACTGATGTGCATTGCCATTTTTATCACATTATTTTTGATTCTTCTTTCTGTTCCATAGTGTCTCTACCACACAGTTGTAATTGCTCCAGTTATGTTATGCAACATGTTTTGGCATCTGGTAGTTCTAATGCCTATATATATATATATAAATTTTTCAGTATTCCAGAAAATATTTCTTTAATTTTTGTTAAACATCTTGAAATAATAGCATGAGAATCAAGTATTTATTCTGATCCTTTTGCAATGATGCGGATAGAAAAGGTGCTATTAAATTTAGAATAAATCAACAAGTTATTATAAACAACTATGAAATATTTTAAAACTAACCTTATTTTTCTTTTTTCAAAAAGGATACCTAGTCTTTAATATCTTTTCTGTGGAAGCTATAAATTTTATGTTTAAATCTTCTTTCTCTTTATAGAAAAATAACTTTATTTAGCAAAGTTTAAAAACTAAGTCAAAGATAGAATATATTTTACAGGCTTTGCCTCAAACCTTACTAAAAATAACAGCAGTTTTTTGGGGGGAAGGTTGTGGGGAAAAAAAGTGCGGTAAAGTCAAAGAATTATTTAGTCATTCCATTTGTGTTCACAGACTACATAGGTCTTTGTTGTTTAGTATTGAAGAAAATAGATTTGCCAATCATGAAAGCAAAGGAGTCTGATAAAAGCTAAACCATCAAATAGAATCTTAAAATTATTTTTAACATAGACATTAATTTAAATAATTTGCATTTCTGAAAACACACCATACCTTTGTTGTTGATTTTTTTTCAAAAGACATTCAGCTAGGTAACATATGTTATCAAATAGTTTTTTTTTTTTTCCTAGAGTACTCCCTCAAAATAAGAATCATCCATTGCTCTTTTAAAATACAAATTCGACTGCTTCTCTGAAATCTACCTGATCAGACTTTCTAGGAGAGTGTTAGAATCTATATTTTTAAAAATGCATCCAACTGATCTTTATAGTAAAAATTTAGGAACTAATGCTCTAAAGATGTCCCATCATACTGCCAAACTTTTGGTAAATTGTTTATTTATCATTTGATGATGAAAATTTATCTTTGTTATGGGGTTTTTTAATCACCATTTTTTTTTTTTTGAGACTAAGATTGCCCAGTATTCCTACTTGTACCACCTTTGTTTTGTTAAAACTAGAACGAGGAAACTTAGGTGTCAAAGAAGTAGGCATATCAACCTCAAGGTCAAGAAATTAGTATTAGTAATGAAGATGCCTGACATTGTTGATCTCTTACTAAAAGCCAGATTTACATATATCGATAACTGGATTACTAGTTTCTAGTATTACCTTAATTTTGAAAACAATTGAGACAAGGTGACTAAAGTCATATAATTTATGTTAAAGAATAAATTGAGACATATTAAAAATTTTAAGAGTATATTTCAGCCAAAATACATTCAAATGGGGCAGTGCCAAACAGAAAGTGGTAAAGTGAATTCCACCAACAGTAGCTAAGGCCAAGACTTTTATAGAGAAGACTGAGAATCAAAGTAAGAATATTATTTTATTGTCTATAGCTTAAGTGGTTGCCTTATTTGGGTAATCCTAGTTGACTGTGATTTGGTTATCTTTAGGTTTCGACTTCTTAACCTTGAGGAATTTATAGAGTTAGGTTTTGGTTCACTTAGGTAGGCCGCCAAAGCACTAGAACCACCTTGGCCTAGTGGCCTCTTTGTTTAACTAATTTAACAGAGTAATAGGCTGTGCTGGGATTTGAACCCAGAGTTAAACTTCAGGACTCACATTTTTATCCACAAACTGTGATGTATTAAATTCAGCTCCAGGGAGATACTATTTGGGAACACGCGAGGGTTGTGGTTTTTTTCTCGGGTCGATATTGATTGCTTTTTGTTGTCGTTGTCTTTGTGTGTATGTCTAAGAAAGTGATGATAACAATGACAATGAATGCAACTTTATTACACAGATAATCTAAGAAGAAAACTGAAAGATCATTATGCTAGATTGTTCAGCAAATTATGTGTCTATGGTTTCTATCACAGATGGTTACTAATAGAGGAAAATACATATTACATACATACACATACACCTATATGTGTATAATATATATATACATATACATTATATATATGTACACATGTAATATTACATGGGTATATGTGATATTACACATACATTTATATGTAAAATGGTGAGATTTTTCAAGTCTCATACAGCAATCAGAAATCTCTTCTATCATTTTTGTTATGTTAAGCTATTTAACTTATGTTTTTCAACTTGTGGGCTGAAAAGGAATTGTATGGATGGAATTTTTGAGCTTTTCTTTGTGAGTATACTAGATGCATTGGTCTTTTCTCTCTTGTGTGCTATAAATAGAAGGGTGAAATGATAGCACACACATGTCTGGAATTGGTTTCTGGTTTCACTAAAAATGCAGTGAGTTGACTGTTTTCATCAGAGAAATGGTACGATTTTAGCAGTCTTTTTTATGCTTAAAAATGCATGAAATAATTTCTTAAACATCAAAACTTAAATATCCTTTACATAAAATTAGACCATTTTCATTATTCTTCTGCTGATTTAATATCCTGTCAGAAACAAGTGGTTACCTGTAAATGAATAGACCTTATCTGTAGTAGACAGACAGACACACAAAACAGATTATGTGCTTCTTCACAAAATGTCTCATGCTGCCAGCGTCACAGTAAGAAATCTTTCATTTTGGCTTATTAATATTTTAAATGGCCAGTTCATAATTCTTTTTTTTAAGGAGCCTAATTATTCTTGAGTAGCAGCTGTGCAAGCTGTGAAGTAAATAAATTAATCTTTTGCATTTTTACTAAAAGTTCAACATCTTGAAGTTGGCCTGGAGTATACACAGTTCTGTTCATTGCTGTAACATCCGTGTGCTGTGGTCCATTTTAAGCAATGTTGAAAATGTGGTTATTGCCCAAATTGGCTTTATGTCTTTTTCCTTTCAGCATCTCTGTAAAACCAGCCCCTTATTTAGCAGATAGCTCCTTGTATTCTGTGTTTTAGCTCAAGAAAAATAAAGGGCTTATCTATCATTAGAACTCTGGGGTATTGAGGGTAGATGAAAGGCCAACTGGCTCCAATTTTACCGCATGCATCATTAAAATATTTGCCAACTACAGAGACTTTTCCAGCAATTGCCTACTACTGGTTCACATACTGATCTGATATGTTGAGCCTGCCAACGCCTTCCGCAGACGCATGCAATGAACACCAAGGATTACGTCACCCGCCACTGAAGAGCAGCCACCTTCCTGACGAGGCACAGACAACTGTGCTTTGAATACGGTACAACAAGAATACTGAATAGCTATGGTTTTCCATCTGAGAGTGCAGGAAACAAACTCAAATTTAAAATAAATTTGGGCAATAAAATGGAGTTTTTAGGATTCTGGGAAAAATAATTTTATAGGGTTTTTTTGGTGTTGTTTTCTAGATCTTAAAATGAACACTTCTTTTCTAAAAATCAGTCTCTAATCAGTTTAAGAAGGAGGAAAACATTCCAACTTTCACATAAAGATGGATGCAGGGAATAAAGAGAGAACGAGAGTGGAAGAGAGGAGACTGACAACTTGATTTCATATATTAGTTTATTTCAACAACACGACGATCTCCTTCATGCAGTGTAATAAACTTTTCCTGGCACCACAGAGAAGCACAGACAAGAACTATATAGATAATCCATTGGGAAGCTGAAAATAGATTCAAGTAGTGAACTTTAGTTTACTAATTAGGAAAAATTCATTTTTGAAGCTATTTTCCACCATATTAGTGAATCACCTAGGTTTTAAGCTAGTTGCTAATAGGTGTGCAATTTCAAAAAAAAAAGTAAAGTATTAGTAGCAGTAGTCGTAGAAGAGTTTTAATATTCACACAATAGGCACGCTTTCAAAAAACAATGCTAATTTGTGATATTTAAATCAATGCTATTGCCTGCCTTGAACGTGGAGAGCATAATTTTTTCAACGTTCTTGTGTAATGAGTATATTTGCATTTGGGCTTAGACTATGTTTTTTACCCTCTTTGAATCTTACTTTTCTCACTTGCAAAGTTAAAAAAAATATTTGAGGAGACCTCTTTATAAGATTGTTGTAGATTTAAAGTATGCAAGGTACTTTAAACAGGAAGGTATGAAGTGCAACTTGACCCTTGTGGTCTCCCGCTGAGGGAGACACTATCATCACCGTGATCAGAATTTATCCTCATCTCCATTCTCTGTTTTCTTTCAATGACCTTCAGCCAAGATGTGATGGTTAATTTATGGGAGGACTTTTTAACTTTCCCAAAATATCCTGAGATACCAATTGATTCAATAGAGGCCATCAAATTACATTTGTCTGAGATAAGTTTTCTAAGTGGTTGGCATAATAATAATAGGTACACGTATTCTATTATATAGTCAGTGGAAAGATATATTTTGAAATATGCAGCTACAAAATGAAATTTTGTATGTTTAAGAGTGAATTCTCAAAGATTTTTACATTTTACAGTCAGAGATAAATTCTGACATAAAAAAGAAGCCTGATATTTAATTTTACCTTGTTACTCAGTAGTCTGTCACAGGCAAGCTCCTTGTTTCCTCAGAAGAAATGAATCCTAGACCATGGTGATCATTGGCCAGAGAGAAAGAGTAATGATTTTTAATAACAGAATTTTGCAGAGCTTATAATTATAATGCTACATCTTTCGAGTACAAAAGGACATTTTATTTAAATGGTATTTTTTTGGAGAGATATAACTTCCTTTGATGCTTCAGTTTTTGAGGAGTGATGGATTCTTCAATAGTTAAAATTATAATGACTCATAAATAAATAAATCTCAAATCTGAGTTACTTTTTCTTGTTCTGACTAGTTTCTCCACATTTTGAATATTACTTTCTTGTTTAACATCATGTTTTAGTACTTACCTTTTAAAAATAATTTTGTTATTTCTTATCAAATAATATATGTTCAGTTCTTACATTATTGCATTTAGACATTAATGAAGCTCTTCTAGCTGTGACATTTATATTTTGTAACATTCTTTATCACTTGTCCCTTTCATCATAAAGGGTAAAATTTTCCCCATGACTACTAAAATTACTTACTCTTGTTTTTCCTGTTGAATTCGCAGAAGAAAATGAATGATTCTATGCAGATTTTTATCCTTTTGTAGATGATCCCACTCATTTAACTTTTATCTCAGACTATGAGTCTCTTTTTAATCTTAAATAAAATAAACTAAAAATAAAGTTCTCCTGGCTATTGAGTAAGGCTGACTTAAAACAGAAGAGAATCCAAATATGTGACATTGTGGTTCAGAAAACAGGCAATTGCCCTGTTTGTCATTCTTGTCTTTACTACGCTGTACCTCAGCAGAGCCCAACAATTAATTTTGAAGAGATGTTGAAAATTCATATAATTGTGGTTTCATTGTCCATTTGTCTTTCCTTTCTGTCTTGGGACCATTGTGCATTCTCCCTTTCATCATCCTCTGCAGTGACCTAGGACCAAATGACTGATTATGTCTTAGTGAGCTGGTCCCTGCATTTCTGGAGCCACTAAATACTCCATTTAAATGGCAGACTCTTATCCCATTTTTTATCTTCACTGTGCTGATGTAGGAGCCTTCTAAGTGTATCTTATGAATAGTTTAGCATCCTCAAGAGTAAGCCAAATTTCTGTAATGCTTCATATGTCATCCGTTCCTTTGTCACACACATGGCTCCAATTTTAGTAGTTTATTTCTAGTTGGCCCAACAATTTAGTTTATTTTTCCCTGATTGTATCAATTTATTTTAAGTCTCCTATTTCTGTGTTTGGATTTCTACCCCTGTCATTCCCACACCCTTTGGTTTGTAATTTTGTTTTTCTATCAAAATATTTGATCTGATTCCTCCCTGTTCTTTTTATCCTCATCTGGGTTTCATCTTAATATTTCTTTCTTTTTTTTTTTATTCCTACAAAGTATTTTCAATGCCCTATAAACATCAACTGGTTCTTTGTGAACTAGCCATTTTGAAGCAGCTTTTCAGATTTTCACATCACAGTAACTCCTTGTAAAAATTCATAGTCCTTATAATGTAGGCTTGGACTGGGGAGGAGGACTCTGGTCAGGTTAAATTAGAGTTAGCCTCCAGTAATGACCACTCTCATATTTTGCCAGACTAAAGAGTGATCTTCCCTACATAGGCCTCAGTCTCAGTGTGCTCACAGAACAGAAAAAGGAGGAAGAATGTGCAAGAGAAAATAGAGACCCAGAATAGCTTAATCTCTTTTTAATAATTTCTGGACTCTTGTTTTTCAAAATCCTGATCCATAGGTTCTTTGACTCAGAAAAATAAAGAAAAAAAAAAGGACATTCTGGCATCGGAAAAAATTCAAAGAATTCAATAGTTACGTATAAAATGAAATAGTGATATTCTGTTTACTTGAATATAATAAGAGTAATAGTATTCTTTAGCTGCTGCTGATGACAATGATTTTACTTATTTATTTCTTATCACATGTAGGTTTTGGGATGAAAACTGTCAACCCATGAACAAAGGAATCAAATTAGAATTATTTATTTTATTTTATTCCGCTTCCAACTCCATCACTGATTCTCCTTGCCTAAAGCATTTATATACATAAACTATTTTCCTATATTTTCAAAGCATCCTGATATCCTTATTTTTACATCAAATATATTTTGCAAATGCCTTTGTTATATGTACAATAAACTCTTAAATTTAAATAATTTGATTTGTTGCATTTTAGAAAACATATAGCTGTAATATATTTAAGTGCAATTCAGTTTAGAAAAGTGTGTTCTCTCTCGCTCTCTCTCTTTCTCTGTCTCTCTCTCTCTCTCACACACACACACACACACACACAGGTAATTAGCTACTCAATTGTAAGCAAAGTCAAATGTTTTGATGCATAGTATTCACTCATTTAAGCTCACCACAAAAAAAGACCCAAGATGCATTTGGTGCTTAGTATTAGATTCTACGCTGTATGTTGGCGATACTCAGAATCGTAAGACAGCAAGCCCTTGCCAGTAATGAACTTTCAATCTAACTTGGTATGTATCTTGGTCCATTAAAATCATCCGCCTGTGTGTCTAAACGCTATAGTATAAGGAATGATCAAGTATCCCGAGGGCTCTCAGAGAGTAGAGAATCGCCCTTCCTCTCTGGGGATTCAGATAAAGAACAAAGAAGTGCAATTCTGTAAAGAACTTCGTCATAGAATGGAATTGATTTGGCTCTTAGTACGATCTTTTCAATCTAACGTTTGCATGACCTTGAACAAAATATTTTAATCTCTGCCTTAATATTCTCCCCTGAAAAATACAATAGCTACCTCCAAGGAATGAGTTGCTTTGAAGTTTAAGTGCTCTGATATAGAGAAAACTTCTGAGAAAGTTTTGAAACATAGCCTCTCTATCCCCTCTCACACCCCAACTGCTATAAAAAGACTGGGAGGTGGGAAGACACCTGGTTATGGTACAGTAGTTTACTAATGGCTGAAACAGGAGGGAGCAAGCCTGGTAGTGCTTGCCCACAATGATGAAAGTTTGGACGGGGCTAGATTTTCTGAGTCTCATTTGCCATATTAGAAATTCTGGATTTGAGAATTAAAACCGCATATAATCATTCAGTGTTTGGTCTACTGCATAAACATAACTTTATATTTCAGGAACTTCTTGCCCAGGGAGAAGGAGTTAAAAGTAACTATTATTTGCTTCAGGAACTTCTTAAAAATGCTTTTATCTGAAAACCTGCATCGTTAAGGGTAAACTGCACCTTCTTAAAGCACTTGACGCGTACAATTGTTTACACTACTAAAACTCACTTTAAAATATCTGTCTCCTGTATCTTCTGGTCCTAAAGTATAATATCATGATCTTTGTTTGATCCCAATCAGATTCTTGCACTGGATGTTCCACCTTAACTGCTCCCCGAGTTTATAAGTATTCTGTCTTTGACATCCCACTTTTGAGATGCTACTAAGACTGTCAAAGTAGTGATCTCCCTTACTGCAGTAGGAAAAATTTGGCATGCCTTACCTAAAAATTAATCTGGTATTTTTTTCTAGGAGTTGGCAGTCAATAGGTTTTATCTCTAATTGCTTTTAAAAGTGTTGTTTTGCTTTAAATATGCATGGTTTCATGAAACTTGAATCATTAAGAGTACAAGTTTGACAGCTGGGAAATAATAAACTAAAATAGAGAAGAAAGGCAAAAAAAAAAAAAAAAATTTCAGGACAAAGCCTATTTAAAGGGTCTTGGCCAAAGTCAATAAATTGAACTGAAGTGGTGGTAATAATACAGATAGAAAGAGGCGACAAAATTAGAGTGACACGTCTGGTGGAGGATCAGTAGAACTTTGTGAGGGATGCAATTTAGAAGTAAGGAAGAAGCGGTGTTACGTGACTGCAGTTTTGAATCTGTGAGACTTGGTGAATAAGTGGACTCACTAACTATAATAGAGAACAAAGATGTGGGAGTTGTGGGGTGGGATGGGGGTGAGTGGGTAATTGCATTGGTGTTTAACGGCTGAATTTGAAGAATTTATAGCAGTGGATCTCAACCAGGAACACTTTCTCTCTCTCAATCCCAGAAAGGGGGCAATGTCTGGAGACACTTTTGGTTGTTACAACTCAGACTGTAATGGTCCCGGTATCCACTGTGACAGAACCAGGGATGCTATAATGGTCCTGGTATCTAGTGTGTCGGAACCAGGGAAGCTGTAAACATCCTACAATGTACAGGTCAGCCCCCCACAGCAAATAATTCTCCAGTGTAAAATATCAGTAGTGCCACATTTGAAAACCTTAGTCTAAGGACAGATAGATAACAGAAATTATTTGTTAAAATATTTGTTGAATTAATTACTCTATACCAAAAGGTAAATCCAAGGCAATGCAATATCAGCAATAGAAAAGTGGTATCAAAGAGGAGAATATTTCATTAGGAATAAAGAGCAGGTGATTTGTTCTCTAAGAGTATTCTGATTCCCTTCATTGCTTCTGTCACTCAGGTGAACCTCTATCTCTAACTAGTACCTGCTGAAACCCTACCCACCTTTCAGGAGCCATACCCATATCCAAGGCCATACTATTCAAGAGACCTATTTGCATACACACTTCAGCTCTGCCCCAGTGTGAATAGAATTTCTTATAGTGCTTTATTTAAGAGTCCAGTTCAAGTCTTCTTTCATAATATAACTAACAGCACTCCAATCTCTATTATGTTTTCAGTTTCCTACTCAAGGCACATTTATAATTCAGCTATTTATCCCCTCAATCTTCAGCAGGGAGTTTACTCTCACACAGAGTAGATGTGTAATAAATGCATGCAGGATTAAATGTCTCTTCTCCAGATGGATAACTGAGTCAAGCTGCATTGTTCATCAAGAGTCTGCATAATTGTTACAGTTAATTTTTCAAAAACAGGTAAAATCATGACTTTTGCACAGATATCAGAAGAACACAAGTTGAAGACTTTATTTAACTAATTAAATGAGAGAACCAGGCAGATAGTATAACTGGTTCAAAGAAGTTAAAGAAGTATAAATTCATATGGAGAAAAAACTGTTAAAATGAATTTACAAATAGATGAACACTGGCTTTTCCAAGGGGAAAGTAGAGGAAAGTCAACTGAACCGCCACTGGACAGAATATATTTGCATGTCTATAGCCAGTAATTACTTTGCATTGCTCTCTGTTACTCACAATTTAAACAGTTATGAAATAACTCTTAGAGAATCTAATCAGATAACCCTGAAAAGTTTGTTCTAGACAATACATGGTTTTCCTTTAAAACACACATTTTTCCTTACAATTATAATAATTTATTCCTAATAAGATCTAAACCTTTTAGATTTTAAGAAAAGTTTTCCAGACGAAAATAGCAATTAGATTTATTCTAATCTGTTGTATGTTTTTTCACTTACTTTTCCCTTTTAATTTTATTGCAATCTTGTTCAATAGAATGACTTAAAAATCAGTAAAATGCCACTTCAAGATCTGATTTTTGTATAATTTTGCAATCTTGTGTTATTTTTAAAATATCACTATTGAGTGATGTAATTTTCCTTTATTTGTCAAATTATTTTATGGTACCTGAAATGTAAGTTGCTACTCATTTCTTTGGAAAATATTTTCTCAAAAAAATATTACATTGAATATAAAAAAGTATTGGAATGTTTATATATATATATGTGTGTGTTTATATATATACACACACACACACACACATATATACATACATATATATATATGTTTGTAATCGTACTACATAACTATACCTGTTCCATTACATAAATAATAGTTTTGAAATAAGTAAAAATATTGGTGAACCAAATTTCAATGAAAAGTATATTCTATGTAGTTTCTGAAAACATTCTAGGTCTACATTAGACTCTAACACATTTTCCTTCTAAATGTTCCCAATTATTTTTTGGCCTGACAGTTTCATCTACTGCTTACATTAATTTCTAATTTCTCAGACAAAGCTCAGATCCTACTGTTTACTCCAATGGTAATTTCCTCCAGATTTTTTCTTCTAAGCCAGGGACCACACATAAGTTTTATTTAAGATTTTTTTCAAAGCTTCTGGTACTTGCAAATTTTAGTTTTAAAAATTCCTTCCCAAGGTTGGTATTATACCTCACTGCAAAATAATCCTCACTTCCCTTTCCTACATTATGCTTTTGTTCTTGAAGATAAACCAAAAGCACTTGGAAGATTATATTTAGGCTTTAAAAATGTCTCCTCTTTATTTCAAGAAGTGCCAGACCCTTTCAGGTGATTATACTAGTTTATGATCAAAGCTCCTAGAATAAGTACGTTTAAAAATTAAAAGAAAAAAAAAAGCATTCAAAGAGACTGTGACAAAAACCAAATTACTTAAAATTCTCCAATGACTGAAAGATTCTACAGTGATAATGATTACAATAAAAGTCAAGTTTATTGGGTACCTCTGTATACCAGAAACTGGTCTAAGTGCTTCACATGCATTGTGCCCTTAAACCTTTATGTGATAGAAAATATTTTTAAAATATTAACCCCTGCTTCTTTTTATCCATTAATCATTCTTCTATACAATTGAAATGATATTCTATACTTTCTTTCCTCTAGTTAGGGTAGAACAACAAGCATGCAAGAAAGAAAACTCAGAATGTTATATTTTAAATAGACACTAAATTGTTGGCAGACTTTGTATGAAAGAAAGGATTATAGAGTTGTTGATTTTTTTTTTCTTTAGAGGCAAAATGCAGAGCCCAGAAAAACTGAAGGAATAAAATCTATTTCATAAAGAGGAGGCATCAAGGAACACATGGTCAGCAACAATAGCTAACCCATCTTTCTGCACACTCAGTGAGAAAGCTGAAATGCACCACACGACTGAAGAGACAATGTTATTCAGGCCTTTGCAGCTGAGAAGTTCATTAATGAGGAACATCTTAAAGAAAAAGGAGGCTTGAGGTCTTACGGAGACAGAGAAACAAGGGGGTCATGGGGAAAGGGGGAGGCAGCTCTTATCCAGGAATACTCGAGTGTGGCAGTTCTTTCCAATTAGCCTCTTCTGAAAAAGGAAGGAATGGAAGAATTTCTTAACCTTAACTGGTTCCCAGAAGCAGAAAGTTTAACATCATTATCACATTAGCAAAGAATATCTCATGGGTTGGAATTATAGGTAGAGAAGTGAACAAAAAACTTAAATGCTTCTTGGGACTTTGTGAAGGTAACTCATACTTTGATCTCACATCCTCAGGTACCATTAGATCAAAATCAAGATTTGATTTGAAATCTGCAAAGGACAGAACAGAGATGAGCGTGAGATTCTGAGAGAAGGAGAGATGAGCATCAGTGCTAAATGTAGGCGTGGGAAAGCAGCAGGTCTCACACCCACCCCTTACTCTGCCACTTGCTCTTTCCCTTCCTACTCGCCAATCTCCAAGTCCCTATAAGGCTCAGAAATGGTATTATGAGACAAGGTGTGTCTGCCTGGAAAGGACACACAGCCTCAGCGGCTTTAGCACACTTCCATTGAAACGCAAAGGGGCACACAATTTCTTGGCAGTACTAAACAAGAGTCTGGTCTCAGGTCAGTAGTTTACACTGAGCATCTGAAGAAATGGCATTCACCTTTATGTGATAGTATATCATTAACGTTCAATACATGTTTAAATACAAAGCATAAACGATCTGGCCATGATTCACTTAGATCATGGTTTCCCAATCTCAGCTTTATTGACATTTGGGGCAGGATAATTCTTTGTTAAATCTTTATGTGATAGAAAATATTTGTTGTGAGGGACTGCAGGGCTGATTGGTTCATTGTAGGATATTTCCTGACTCCTTTGACCTCTACCCACAAGGTGCCAGTAACACTTCTCCCTGAGGTATATAAGCTGTGACAATAAAAAATAACTTAGGCAGCCATTGCTAAATGTCCCCTGAGGACAAAATTACTCTTGAGTTGATGAGACACCTTGAAAGTGATTGGCATAGAAGAGGCCTGTGCCTCTTTTCTGGCTAATGATAATAAGGGAGAGCCTTCTGGGGGGACTTCTCTCTGTCTTAGTCTGCTCAAGCTGCCATTACAAAATACCATAAACTGGGTGCCTTAAATAACAGAAATGTATTTTCTCGCAGTTCTGAAGACTGGGAAGTGTAATATCAAAGTGCCTGTTGATTTGTTTCCTGGTGAGAGATCTCTTCCTAGCTTTCAAATGGCCACTTTCTCACTGTGTCCTCACATAAAGGGAGGAGGCGAGGTGGGGACAGATAGAGAAAGAGGGAGAGAGAGGGAGAGAGAGGGAGAGAGAGAGGGATAGGGAGGGAAGAAGGGAGACAGGAAGAGAGAGAAGGAGAGAGAAGAGAAAGAGGAGGAGGAGGAGGAGGAGGAGGAGGAGGAGAGACTCTTTTTCTTCCTTATCTTATAAGGCTAGTCTTATCGGATTAGGGTTCCAATCTTTTGATCTCATTTAAACATAATTACCTCCTAAAGACTTTATCTTCAGATAGAGCCACATTAGTTGTGAAGGCTTTAAATATAAATTTTGGAGCAACATAATTCAGTCCATAGCACTTTCTATGAAGGTTGTTTTTATTTCTTCCCTCTCTTACAAGGGACTACAAACAAAGTGGCCCGTTCCCTGTTCTGACTTTCTACATCACCATTTGAGAAGTTGATTCATGAATCTACCCACCTTCAGGGGGTGGATTGAGGAGTAGAAAGAATTTTTAATTTCTCTGCTAGAATAGATTTATTCAAACCCACTATCACTTGTAATTTCTCAAGCTTCAATTCTAACCTTCTTTGACTCTTTGATGAATAATTAAGTCCATAATCTCCCATTGTACATTATTGGACAAATGATTAAACCATTACAGCAGATTTGAGTATCCTCCAAATATTTGGTTCTATGGTTATCTGTAGGAAATACAATTCATGATTTGTTCTGTTTGGCTGCAGGAAAGTCTTCAGTCTATCTTTAGTAATTAAGAAGAGGAGGGTACTTTCATCAGGAAGGGATGAGAGGTATACCTGTGCACTTCAAGGAGAAACCCAAAATAGATTACCTTTCTCAAGAGTCAACATGTCTTACTGTGTCATAGAAGAAAATGAAAGAAGATCTATATGAGGGAGTGTGGGCCCTTTACAAGGTCCAAATTTTCTGTAGAGAAAGAGCTTAGGGAGAAGACTTGCTGGGAAGGATGTCAAAAAAGAGTTTGAAATTTCTCTCAGAGCTGCACTTTGGTCCGTTAATTAAGAGGACAGGATGCACGAGAAGGACCATCATAGGGCTCAGAAGTAAAGTTGGAAAAAATGTCCAACCCTAGTGCAGCAACTTGAGAATGGCTCTGCTGACCCAACAACTTAGTGTATGTGTGTGGGGGGAGGGAGGAGATCCCTAGGACTCAAGACCTTGCAGACTTACTTGTTTTATCACCACAGAAGATGACTTCTGTCCTTACCCCAGGATGGTCATGAGATCAGAAGATGGCTGTAAACCTAGAAGTTTACAAATATATTTGTGTCATTTTGGTGCAGATATGTGAATTATTCATTGTGAACTGAGTTGAGTTTCTCTTCTTGAAAGATAATAACTCCCTGAGAAAGAAAATGTTCTATATTATTTTAGTGCCCTTCATATTTAAGCAGAGCAAGTAAACAACTAAATCTTTCTGGAGACAAATGAGAAACTATTCAAGTGTATCAGTCATTCTTGGTCAAGTTGTAGACAACAGTGCTAAACTCAAGCCAAAAGAGTAACTAACATTTGGAGGAAAGAGAATGTAAATTCCGTAAAAGACCATGCTTGTCTTGGTCACCACCGTATCCCCTTCCTGGTGGTGTGACCAGGGCCTGGCTGGTAGATAGCTCTCACTCAGTACGTATTTGTTAAATGAATTAAAGAGTGAATGTGTTTATCTATTTTCCTTAATCTATGGCTGCTAAATGTGGTATACTTTTTTATTTATTTTTAACTTTTCTCAAAATTTTGTTTTATTTATTTATTTTTTATGATTTACTTAGACTCACAGATTTAATTCTGTTTTTTTCTCATTCTCTTTATTTGCGACTTAACAAAGTATCTGAAAATTTTCTGTAACAAAAACTCCA
>NW_011888813.1:8038264-8039899 GCF_000151845.1 Pteropus vampyrus
TCCTTACCCCAGGATGGTCATGAGATCAGAAGATGGCTGTAAACCTAGAAGTTTACAAATATATTTGTGTCATTTTGGTGCAGATATGTGAATTATTCATTGTGAACTGAGTTGAGTTTCTCTTCTTGAAAGATAATGACTCCCTGAGAAAGAAAATGTTCTATATTATTTTAGTGCCCTTCATATTTAAGCAGAGCAAGTGAACAACTAAATCTTTCTGGAGACAAATGAGAAACTATTCAAGTGTATCAGTCATTCTTGGTCAAGTTGTAGACAACAGTGCTAAACTCAAGCCAAAAGAGTAACTAACATTTGGAGGAAAGAGAATGTAAATTCCGTAAAAGACCATGCTTGTCTTGGTCACCACTGTATCCCCTTCCTGGTGGTGTGACCAGGGCCTGGCTGGTAGATAGCTCTCACTCAGTACATATTTGTTAAATGAATTAAAGAGTGAATGTGTTTATCTATTTTCCTTAATCTATGGCTGCTAAATGTGGTATACTTTTTTATTTATTTTTAACTTTTCTCAAAATTTTGTTTTATTTATTTATTTTTTATGATTTACTTAGACTCACAGATTTAATTCTGTTTTTTTCTCATTCTCTTTATTTGCGACTTAACAAAGTATCTGAAAATTTTCTGTAACAAAAACTCCATACATTCAGAAGCAATGAAGGTAAAGCCCTTAGAGGACCTGGATTCTGGATCAAAGGCAAATTTCAAAGAAAGCATAGATGCCTGGTCCAAAACTGAGCCCTAGGGTAAAACATATAACTTCGCGCCTGCTTTAATTGGCAAAGTGTGCAGATAATTGACATGCGGGATTGTTGAGAGCAGAACATTTGTTTCAATGCTGATCAATACCAGATCTGCCTCGGGGGATAGAGATCCCACTAAAGTTATCCCACCTGCTCCTAAAAGCACTTCAAAAGGAAGAAAGGAGGGTTTTCTTCACATAAGCTGATTTCTGAGAAGGTAAATATAAATTGAAAAAAAAAGACATACCAGTAGTTTTCCCTAAGCATCCTGGATGATGAAACTCATTGCATTTTATCTAGAGGTTTTCTAGAAAACTACATGCATGAAAAACAGACTAGAAAATATCATACTCGATTTAATTTATAAAATTTGAAAAAAAGTTATTTAGGCAATTTAGAGTTAGAAAATTACCAAATACAATAATACCATATGCTTGTTTAACCCTTAACAGCGTTCAACCTATTTTATCATATGTTATCATTATTTAATTCTTGAGAGTTTTACTGGGCAAATTTAGTGAGTATGATCAATCAAGAATTGTTATTCCCATTTGACAGACAAGGAGAGTGAAATTCATAAAAGTTAAGTGATTTTTTTAAAAATCGCAGAACTAAAAATTTAGAAGAAAGACAGAAAAGTAATGTTTTCTGTCTATAATAGGTAAGAGGAAATGATGTCAACTTCAACCAAAAAAAATAAATAAATAAAACAAATGAAATACAGAGTAAGTATAACAAAAGAACTAATAAAGATCAGATCAAAAATCAATGAAATAGATGACAGAATAAAGAAAATCAATAAAACAAAAAGCTGACTCTGAGATCAATAAAATTGATAAGCTTCTAGTCAAAATTATCAGGAGAAAAAGAGAGAAGA
>NW_011888813.1:8039949-8041444 GCF_000151845.1 Pteropus vampyrus
CAAAAACGTTACAAGAAAACTGTGGACCAGTAACACTCATGAATATAGATGCAATATTTAAACAATATGTTAGTATATATAATTCATACACACACACACACACACACACACACACACACACACACAAAATGACCAAGGTTTATTCAAGAAATGAAAAGTTGATTTAATATTTTAGAATCAATCAATGCAATTCACCATATTATCAACTGAAAATGATAAAAACAAATGATTACCTCAACAAACACAATAAAGGCACTTCACAAAAGCCAAAATCCATTTATCAAAAATTCTCTCCACAAACTAGGAAGAGGACTTCTTCAGTTTGATAAAAAGCAGCTACTGAAACCTACAGCATGTATGCTACTTAATGATAAAATACTGAATAATTTCCCCTTATGATCAGGAACAAAAATAGGATGTTCACTCTCACTATGTCTATTCATCATTGTACCAGAAATTCTTGACAGTAAAATCAGGCAATAAATGTAAATAAAAATTTTTACACATTTGAAAGGAAGAATTTAAACAGATTTATCTCAGCATGATTATCTATGTAGAAAACCTAATGGATCCAGCGACAACAACAACAACAAAAAACTAATAAAACTAACAAGTGGGTTTAACAAGGTGGCGACATGTGGAGAAACAGAGTTGGGCACTATAAGTCTATCCCAGCAGAATACTTGGCCAAGTCGTTTACATCTGCTAGGACAGTAACTGTTAGCTCTCGAGCTTACTTTTGTTATGCCCAATAAGTCACATGCAAGGTTACCTTTCGCTCTCATCTTTTGCTTTTGAGTTGTTCCAAGTGATGTAATCAGTTGAGATGACCTTTCGTTTTCTGTTTCAGCTGTAACTTTGTAAACCAGTGTCCTTCTTTCATGGTGTATTTAGTGACACGTTGTTTATAATTTTATGTTCTCTGCTGGTAACTTTGCTGTTTACAATGGCCTCCAAGAATAGTACCGAAGTTGTGTCTAGCGCCTCCGAGCATAAGAAAGCTGTGACATACTCCACGGACAACCTGTGCCTGAGAGAAACTTCATTTTGATGTATGTTATAGTGGTATTGCCTTCAACTACATTGGTAATGAATCAACTATGTATTTTCAATAAGTTACCTTTAAATAGAAATACATAAAAGGTGAAATATCAATAGATTGATAAAAATGTTGTGACTAGAGACTTGCCATACTATAACCCTGTATTTCCCCTGGGAACAATTGCACAGCATTCCCTGATTCAGTGTTTATAGTGACTTTATAAAACACAACTACCGAAGATAATGAGAATTATCGAGAATAATGATTTCACTCATATGTGGACTATAACTGAACGCAACGAGTGAACAAGACAAACGGAAACTCATAGACACAGACAACAATTTAGTGCTTATCAGAGGGAAAGGGGGAAAGTAGATAACGGTAAAGGGAGTCAAATATATGGTGACAGGAGAAAATTTAACTTTGGATGATGGACACACAATGCAATATACA
>NW_011888813.1:8042564-8043945 GCF_000151845.1 Pteropus vampyrus
CTGATTCAGTGTTTATAGTGACTTTATAAAACACAACTACCGAAGATAATGAGAATTATCGAGAATAATGATTTCACTCATATGTGGACTATAACTGAACGCAACAAGTGAACAAGACAAACGGAAACTCATAGACACAGACAACAATTTAGTGCTTATCAGAGGGAAAGGGGGAAAGTAGATAACGGTAAAGGGAGTCAAATATATGGTGACAGGAGAAAATTTAACTTTGGATGATGGACACACAATGCAATATACACGTGATATATTATTGAATCATAAACTTGAAACCTATATAATCTTATCAACCAGTGTCATCCCAATTAATTTAATAAAAAAATAAACCAAAAAAAGGAAAGTCAAAATGATAATTAAAAAGAATAATGAGAATTGACTTTATCTGAAAGAAGATTTGTATCTAATTTACTGAAAAATAAGAACTCAAAATTTAATAACAGAAAAAAATCAGCTAAAGTGAGCAAATTGAGCAGATCCATCAACAAAAAGGATATATGGATAGCAAATAAGCAAATGAAATGACCAACATTGTTATTTGTTAGGAAATTGGAAATTAAAACCACAAAATGATATCGATGCCTACATATTAGAATGGATAAAATTTAAAGTTCTTAAAGGAACTGGAACTGTCATACACTGGTGGTGGGAATGTAAAATAGTACAACCAGTTGGGGAAATAATTTGGCATTTTTTAAAAGTTAAACATACAACTACCACACCATTCCGGTCCTAGATATTTTCCCAAATGCAATAGAAGCATATGTCCATAGAAAGACTCGTGCATGAATGGAATGCTTGCAGAAGTTTTATTTTATTTGCCTCCAAATGAACATAAACCAAACATTCATCAGCAGATAAATGAATAAACAAACTGTGGACTACCCTAAAGTGAAATTCAATTCATCAACAAAAAAGAATGAACTCTTGATACTCAGTACAACATCAGTAAAACAACGTAATACTACAGAGTGAAAATAAGTCAGGCAAAAAAGAGTGCTTACTGTGTGATTTTATTTACATAAAACTCTAGAGAATTTAAACAACCGATAGTGACAGAAAGCCCATCAGTGGTTACTGAAGACTGGGATGAGGGGTAGAGGAAAAGGAAGGATGGGCAGAAAGATTATGAAGGGGCAGCAGGAGATTCTCGGGGTGATGGGTATATTCATTATCTTGATTGTGGTGATGGTGTAGGGAGTATAAACTTTTGTCAATAGTTAAATTGTAGATTTTAAGTATATAGTTATATCAATTATAACCTACTAAAGATATTTATTTTTTTAAAGAAGCCACTACATACTCAAAAATATATATATTTTTTAATTCCTGGTTTGATGTTCTCTCCACTATATCATTTGTAAAG
>NW_011888813.1:8045525-8092915 GCF_000151845.1 Pteropus vampyrus
GCCTTCATTAATGCACAGGATTAAATACAAATGCTTGAGAACACAGCAATTATTAACCTCACTTCACTGAAAGCAGTTTCATATTCAGTCAAGAGTCTTATAAGTATATAACTACAATAAAGGCAAAAAGATCTTAAACTAATTCGAGATTTGCTTAAAAAAGAAAAATGTGAATTTTCTTGATATACCTGCTCGTTTTCAACCTGCACAGGCTTCAATAAGTGTATTGTCTTCAATTATAAAAATGCATATACATACCCATATATGTCCATCTATGCATATGAAAACTAAAGCAACATCAGATATTAATTTTAAGTGGAGTAAAATTCTTATCTCTGGAACTCAAACTTTGAGTCCATTATAGCCATTTGCTACAGAAAAAAGGATCAACTAATTGAATAACAATGCAAATGTGGTTTTGTACAGTAATCCTGGCCCATCCATCTTTACCTAAAATGCTATACATTGTTAAGACCTAATTGAAACAATCACTTCTGAAGATGTCTCAATCTCTATAATAGTCTGATATACAAGTAATTAAATCAGGTTTGGCATTTCGGTTGCAAAGTACTCATGTAAACATGAGAATGCACAACAAGGAAAGGAGACTTAGAAGTTATTTTATATTCAATCCACAGATAGTTTGAAACTTTGTTGCCAAGAACACCAAAAGAGTTGAGCATTAACCTTGAACTTTGGAAAAGACTAAATTATGCTTCTGTATTGTGTTACCCCCATATCATGATGAACATACAGGAACCTGATTATTTTCTTTTCTATTCTCAGTGCTCATGCTCATCTGAGAATGCAGTTTTATATATAAGGAAAATAATGAGTATTCAACTTATTTTCACCTGAAGAAATCAATAGAATGGAAACAAAAGAAAGATTGTTGTCAATCGTGAATTAAGATAGAGGCATTTTTCCCAGTGTACAATCTATGGCCTATTATTAGATGATGAAAATGTTTCCTATGGACAGTAAAATTAATCCAAAAATTTCAGTCCTTTGTGCTGTTCTTACTGGTTCAGGATACTCAGTCTCACAGACTATGTTTTTGTTTCTGTTTTTGTTTTAATAAATAAAGAATTGCTACAGCAAATTATTAAGATTCATTAAACATTTTTAAAGAACAAAACAAACAGCTTGTTAGTTGATTAAATGCATTGATTTAAATGAGATCAATGGGTAGAAACTCTGTCCTCAGTGGAGATGATCATTTTTGTATTTGAAGTTTTGAATACCCTTCAATATATGTTTTTGTATACTGTTTTATATATAAATACCACATTTGAAATAAGAAATTTGTGATAAAATATCCATAAAGCATTTGAGACTAAATGGTATTTTTAATTTGCTAAAGTTTTTAAAAATAAGTGACCATCACAGTTTCTATATACCACATTAAGGCAGATTAAATGCACTTACAACATAACATTTAAATGTGCTCAAGAATCACCAGGAAAGGAACTTTTGAAAATTAGTCTTAATAACTGACAAGATTATACAATCTCAAAAGATAAATTTATATGTGGAAGTTGCTACTTAAGATATAAAAAGTTGATTACAGAGACTTTTGTGTGATTTCACTGAAAATAACATCAGTTTCACAAAAATTATCAAAAAGTAACCAAATATATAGTCATCAGAATCAGGTAAATAATTCTTGCTGCATTATTTTCTTTACTAATAACCTGTCTAAAAATTAGGACATTAAAAAAATGGTCTCATATTTTATATCCATTTTTCATCCTTCTCCTGGCTAGGCAGGCATTGCTCAGTTAAGCATGAAGATCTCACTGACCTCTGAAGGTCTCTGGGTTTTGGTCAGGTCTCCAGAGTGCAGTGCAAAATGAGAAATTATTCCTCTTGACTTCAAGTTCATAGGAGAGAACAAAATTCTTTAGCGAAACAGTGGGAAATGATCTTCCTAGTGTCAGAAAGCCACAGAGTTAGGTATATTTCTAATTGGTGGGGAAAATTCTGAGCAGAGTAAAATAAACACATTAACAAAATTCTTTCTAATGTCTAATTATGAATATTTATCTTTTCTTTGAAGTAAAATCTAGAAATATTATATCTTAAATCACTAAGTTTTAGATTGAAACAAAATATTCAGAAACAGATTTTTAATCTTTTACAGAGACATAAACACACAATAGTAGCTTTGTTATTCTCATGTCCATTATTTTAAAAGAGAAGTTAGCATGAGAAGTACTTCAAAATAAATTTGGAGATATTGAAGAATTATATGGATTTTCCTAATAAAATATACATATGACATAGTGATTTCTGAGTTACCTTCTTCATATCTGAATCCTGTACCAGGCTGAGAGTTCCTCAAGGCTATTACCAAATCCTATTTTTCTTCATATCCCTGGTTCCTGACACAGGCATATAGATCAACGGAAGGAAATTTAACTTTGGGTGGTGAACACACAATGCAGTATATATATGATGTATTATTGAATTGTACACTTGAGACCTACATAATTTTATTAATGTCATCCCAAAACTTTAATAAAATAAAATTACAAAAAAAAATTTTTTTTAAAGTCTTCTTAAATTAAAAAAAAGTAAATGAATGGAGGCTACTCTGCCTCTCTTTACTGAATTCAACTATGGTTGCATATTCTTTCAACAACCATCTAAAAAGCTACTGATTAGATTGGAATTGGGGTGAACAGAATTTAGAAGCTCAGAGGAGGAGCTCTGCAAAGCACAGCACAGGCTTTTGGGGAACAGGAATCAATTTTGCAGTTATCACATCTGATGGGACATAATGAGTTGCTACCTACCTGTGTGCTGGAAGAAATCGAAGGCTAAACTCAACTTCTGGGGCTATGTGTCATGCTCTTATGGGACAATACTGCCAGGAATGACAAGCAAGATGGAAGAGAAAAGTTTGGGTTTTTTTCCTCATCTTCTGCCTTTCACCCCTTCTAATAACTCCCTGGGGCGGAGCAAACCAGGAAGCCAAGTGACATAAAGACATTTATAAAGTCCTATTACCAACATCACAAAGCAACAAACAGAAGAGCTAGTATGGATCTGAGAGATAATACCTTAATAACCAACACAGGATGCTATATTAGATTAGCAATTCCATTACAAACTCCTTGAAAGCTCACACTTTCTCTAGTATCTGTCAAAATGAGTGGAAAATTAAAGGTGCTTGAAACTCTTTGTTGAACTGAAATAATTTATTCATTTTCAAATCCATTCTACATTTATTGAAAACAAATATTTATTCCAGTCACTGCTGGATACTTCAGATAAAAACAAGAATAAGATGCCATCTCTCCTCACAGATAATTTACAGTGTAATGAAAAAAATAGATTGTAGGCAGTGTGGTATTTGTACCATGGGGACCAAGATATCAGAAAAGAGGGAGAAAAAGACCTCGTGACAGAAAAAAATGGATGTTTACTTCATTTGGTCAACAATAATAAGTGTTCCAGCTACTGCTCTAGGCTTTGAGAGTACTCTGGGGACTCTGATAAACATAATCTCTTCCTTTCCTTTGCTTGCAGACTAGTAGAGTCAAGGTTCTATTACATCAAGTGAATTTAGCCTAATCTGCCACAGAATGGGGTTAACAGGTCAAGTAATTAGAGCAGGTCATCTTTAGTGGCCTTCTAGTCCATCTGAAGGAGAAGACATCCATGTTTTTGACCTAGCCTCAAACATAGCATGAAGGCACAAGGACTCTGTAATGGCCCCAGTGGGTAGCAAAATTAGATCACTCCAAAGAATAATACTCTGTGATTCAATTGATCCATCAGCGATGACACTACCTCCAGACCTGGCAGGGAAGCCAGAGAACTGCCATACAGACAGATTAAATAGCACAGTACCTTGAAAATCACAGCTATTCTCCCACTAGTGTGTGGTGAGGGGAGGGGCCTGGGCTCTAGATTTAGACAGACCCTGATCTGAATTGCGAATCTCTCATTTACTAGTTGGTAAACTACAGAGAAGTTACTTAAATTGCCAAAGTCACACTTTGTGATTAGAAACATGAATAACACAGGACCAACTGTGTGGTTATTTGGCGAATAAATGAATACTTTACAGACGCTAACACCCCTCCTGGGCTATTGTATATGTAAGGATGATAAACCCCTACATCTGACTCCTTACATTCTTCAGACCGCTTTAAGGTTGAATTCTACTATCAGGACAAGTCTAAAATTACATGTGCATAGATTAGTTACTAATCTCACTGTATTTCTGAAGGAAAGAAATAGCAAATGCTTTTTATTTTTCTCCTTTTATTTATTTTTTTGCCAATGCCCTATTACAAATCGGTGGCACAATGCAGCCTGCAAACTTGATCTCCTGATTACTAGCAGCATTCATTGTAGATGAAAAAGGGGGAAAGCATACACATTTTAGAATATGCGAACAGAGAAACAAATTAACTGACAAGTCAATAAATGAATACATTAATAAGCTGGTGTGTATTTACTGGAGAAAGGTTTAATCACTTTAATTAATATGTGAAATTATAAGAACTTAAAAATAAGGCTCATCAGTAAGAGGTCCAATACAATTGCTATTAACCATGGCACACTATCACGTAACGTGTTCAGGGTTTACAACAGACACTATGACTTTTCAAAGTATATGTAGAGACGAAAACACACACCCACACTCACACACACAAAGTGAATGTTTTCCAACACTGGAACAACCATCATGCACTTATTCTCAGAGAAGCAAAGCAGAGACCAAATCAGAAAGGAGCATGATGTCAAGGAAAGCTGGTCCTCCAACTCAGGTTGCCTCCAATTATAAATAGAGAGGTTTGAGCCTCCAGGGGTTACTTTGTTTAACTTTTATTTAAAAAAAAAAAAAGAAGAATAAAAATGCAATAAACTCTAATAGAAACCATGTTTCTTTTCTGGTTCCAGAAGGGATTACAATATTATTCATATTTCTATATGCCTCGCTCTATGAAAGGGGAATATGAGTAAGAGAAGAAAGAAAGAAAACAACTATAGATTTAACATTTCAGGGCAGAAAATGGTAACAAAGAAATCCCCATTTGAAAAGAAAAATGCATTTTTTCTCCCAATGGCTAAGGAAAACCACATTATTGAACTTTATAGTCATCGAATGCAGTTGGAGAAGAAACGCTTGGTGAAAACTTTTTAACCTGCAACTAGAGATTCCTGAAAACACACAATATCTTAAGAAGAGAATAGTGGACGTCCGATGGAGAATGGCAGCCTCGAATGAGAACAATTACAGAAACTAATGAAGAAAACTTACATCCATGAAAAGTTGCCGAGCTTTGTAAAAGAATCAAAAACCTTTACTTGTATGTGGCAAGTCAATTTTTGAGAAGGCCACTGTAACGTAGAGCATAGCTACATACTATTATTTCTCATCATTTTTAGCATGTGTAATGCCACATGCTAAAAATGATGAGAAATAATAGTATGTAGCTATGCTCTGCGATGTCACCATCATTCACTGTCTCATTCTGTTTGACAGTGGCATATTCTACTTTGCTAAGAGAAATACGAGTTATGTGTCATTGTACTCCATGCCAGTGGGATAATGATATTCATTAGAATTACAACATACCCATTCTCTTTTCCTTAAAGAATAAATCTAAAAAATTGTTTTGGCTTATGTGTTTGTCTTTCTCTTTCTCCAGATATGAGGGTTTAGTGGAAGGGCTGCTGTGAGCTAGATATCAGATCACAGCATACCCTAAAACCAAGTCACTTTTGGCCCTAATTCGATTGACTTCCTCTGAAACTAAGGAATCCAGTGTGTCCTTTTACTCTTGGATAAACCTGCTTCATGGGTATCATGTAGATGTCTCAAAATCAACATGTTCAAAAATTTACTCATTCTTTTCTCTTCTTTCATGCCTCTATTCTTCTTGTATTTTCATATCAATATGACCAATAATCTCCAGAATTACCCAAACTACAAAACTGGTGGCAGCATTCATCAATCTCTCTAAAACAACTCAAGTATTTACTTATCAATATTTTACATCCTAAATATCTCTGAATGTGTATCCTCTCTCGATTCTCTCTGCCAATATTTTTTACTCAGGCAACTATCATCCCAGTCTCTATAATTAAACCAATGTCCAACAGGTCTCGTCATCTGCTTTCCTACTCCCCATCCTGCTTGGTTTCCACATAAATGCCAGGTCCGATTTCTAAGTGCCAATTCCTTGCTTAAAGCCCACTTATTGATTTCTATTGACTTTTGATTAAATACAAACTCTTTAATGTGCTTTGTGAAAGCTTCATGTCTCATCATTATTCCTTCTCGGTGTCTACTAGAAACCTATGTCCACACATCCCATTCCTGGGCAGATTCTAGCATGAACATCTACTCAGGGAATTCTTGGGTCTGACATGGAGAGGGCAGTGAAGCCAGAGAAGAAGAGAGCTTAAAATTTCTGTTAAAAGACTATTATTTCTAGGGATTAACCTGAGTGTTTTCCCCATATTCTCTTTCAATCTCGTAAACTTTGAAAGATGATTATTGTTCCTATATTATAGTTGAGGAAAATACAGTTCTAGGAAAAAGGTCTAAAATCACTCAGAGCTTGTCGTTGCCTGAACCAGGGTTTATATCCAGATTAGTCATAGCTTAGTTCCCATCCTTTTTTCACTATTTCAGGCCACCAGGAGAAGTCAGTCATAGCAATAATTTGCATGCTTTTCTTACACTTCGCTAGTAGAGCTCTCACCCTGTCTGCTGCCAGGTTTTTTCCCCCTACTTCTTTCTGTCTCCCTGAAGAACAATGGGCTGAAGAGCTAGAAAGATAGAGTAAATGATTATCGCATCTTAGAGACCCAAAGAGTGAATGCTTGAATTATTCTCTCTTCCTTTCCTCAGTAAGGGGGGAGGGGGCTGAGGACTGGAGCTGTGATATTTTCTAGGAGAGACAGGACTATAAAAGCCTAAAAAGGTGCTATGTCTTTATGGGGGCCTTTCAGAGGATCCTTGGCCATGTTTTGCATACAGAATGGAGTTTTGGAGACTGAAGAATTTCTGATAATATTTGGAGCCTCCCTGTAACCCAGGACAGTAGAGAGGGCCAGGCCACAGCCAGAGAGAGCACTCCATGGCCACAGGCTTATGGAGAAATGCCCATGATGACATTGGGATTTCTTTCTACTAATAATATCTTCCATTATTGGACATTTTCTTTGTCATCTCGGGGCACCATAATAAAGAAGCATAGATGGAGTGGCTTAAACAACAGAAGTTTATTTCTCATAGATCTGGAGGCTCGGAAGTTCAAGATCAAGGCGTGTGCTAATTCAGTGTTTGGTGAAAACCTCTTTCCAGACTTGCAGATGGCTGTCCTCTGGCTATGTCCTCACATGCTGGAGAGAAAGCTCTTGTCTCTCCTCCACTTTTTATGAGAACACTAACTCCCACCCTCAAGACCTCATGCAAACCTAGTGACCTACCAAAGGCCCGACTTTCAAATACCATCGCACTAGGGGTTAGGGCTTCGGCATATGGATTTTTGGGACACATAAGCATTCAGTCCATAACAGACACCGTATGCCCAGCACTATGTTATAAATATCACATATATTGCCTCGTTTGACGTTCACAAGCCAGCCACTGAGGTTAAACTCATAGAGATGCCCAGCACTATGATCCAACTCTCCTTGGACCCAAGCAGAACAATAATAATGACAATTATGTTTTCTCCCAATATCAAGCTGTTACTCGGAATGACAGTCTTACTAAACTGAGGCTCTGGAGCCTTTGAAATGTCCTATAATTCTCATCAAAAATACATTCGCTTTTCTCCTCTATGAATACAACTGTAATCTCATTTGCTCATTTGCAGTGCGTGTGTGCCTCCGTCCTTCCTGTATAATGCTGCTTAGCTGAGGGAATACTCTAGTCCTGGTTGTCCCCAACTTTGCCCAATTGTGTCATAGACTTTGAAATACGTCATTTTAGCATCCTCCTCTTTCTATCACAAAGCCTACTACTTTAATAATTCTGCTCCTCCCACAGTTTTCTGGTATTCTTAAGGAGGACCCCCTTCTCCATATCCTTAATTCCTTCCTTTTGCCTCATCTCCTATTACTTGCAGCTCCATCACAAATACGTTTGCTGTGGTAGATTGAATAATAGTCACCAAAGATGCCCACCTCCCGATCCTCCGAAATGGTGAATAAGTAACTATCTATGGGAAAAGGAACTTAAATAGATATAAGACTTTCAAATATAGATAATGAAATGTGCCACTTATTCCCAGTAGTCAGTATTATGACATACTTCATTTGGTTTCACAATGTCAACTGCTCTGATTACCGAATTCATACCAATTCAGGATGCCATCAGCTGCCTATCTCAGGGTTGAGGTTACGGATCTGTACCACACAACTTGTGGAGAACCACCAAAACCTTCTCCAAACAGATAAGTTGGCTCTAGATTATGTTTAAAATAGGTAAATGAAGTGGAAACAATGTCTCATCAATTAGAAGGGATTGCAAGTGAAAATCTAAATTAATTGGATTTATGTTTCTGATTTACATTTCCTTGTTCCTTACAGACTAGTACCTGTGGGATATTGAGCTACTTGTCATTAATCTGTCTCTGATCCCAAAATACTGCTAAATGCAAAAGGGGCTAATCTTCACATCCAAGCCAGCAGAAGAAAGGCTTTCTCAGGAAGCACTGCGTGTTATTTCACATAATGAAGAAATAAAGCTACTTTCTTTTTAATCATTCAAAATTCTTTTAATTCCCAAAGTTGTTATTATATCAGCCTTCTCTCCAGGTTATCAGTGAGATTTTAATAAATATATATGACATAAAAGTCAGAAAAAAATCTTTGTTGTGAGAGCTAAGAGACAAGGTTTCTGATCTTGCTTTGGTAAGTGACTTTCATGTGAGGCAAGATGCAGAGAAAGGCATGAGGATGAGTGTCAGTTTATACGGGTGCTGGTCTAACCTTTGTTACCAAATTTCATAAACTTTAGCTAAAATCTTTATGGTTCAGAAAATGGTCTCTAGTGTCTGATGGACACGAATTCAATTCCAGGCTAACCAGTTTACTAGACAAATAAATTTGAATAAATAATTAAACTGCTCTGAACCTCAGATATTCATTTGTTAACTGCATTAAAACAAAGATCATAAAGAAAAGTGTTTATTCGTGCATTAAAATATTCAGTCCCTATTGTGCGTTGTAAACATCGTGCTAGGCTCTCCAATTAGAAGACTAAAGCTCGATCTCCTTAGGGTTATCTAATGAACCAATGAGATAATTCTTGGGATGTACCTGATATTTAGTAGACCCTGAAAAAATATTAACCACTAGTACTAGTTGACCTCGTAGGGGTAAAATTATAGACATGTCTGAGAACTCCTCTATTTAGTGTTTAGTGTCTTTCTCAGCCCTAATGAATAATGTGACAGTGATAATTACAAAAACATTTTTGAAGTAAAAATGTTATATAAAAGCAAAGCATCAATGTTCACAAATGCTGCAATTCACCAGTCCTGAACAGAAAGCTCAAAAACACTCGCTATGTTTTGTTTTTCTTTGTTTGTTTTGTTTTGCGTTTTATGCGTTTTACTTCATGCAAAGTGTTCATTAGCTTTCTAAAAAAACTGTTACTACCTTGGATTGATGCTCAAAGGGGCCTATGTTTCTGGGTTTGTACTGGATACTATTCAGAGAAACTCTACAGGATCCTTAACTTCTGACATTTTAGAGATTGAAGCAGAAATGAATCCAGCAAACCAGCGTAACTGAATATAGACAAAGTATTGCTGCCTGTGAACAAACAACTTGAATGGTGGAGATAATTCACTGGGGGGAACCTTAGTAATAGGAACTTTGGTTGTGTTTTAAGTGGACGTCTCTCAGGAATCTGGAGCAGGGAAAGAATTCACTGTCATGATCTTTACTCCAAAGCATTGGCAGTAATAGTGTTGGTTGCACAGAGTTTGAGCTAAGGAAAGAGGGTGTTGTAGAGGATCAGAATGAATGAAGAACCTATGTCTATAGTAATACATTCTTCTGTTTTCTTCTTGTTCTCTCCAAATTCCAATCATGATATTTATTGTTTTAGGTCTTTCCCTTGGCATGGCCTCTTCTACATTATGAACTCAAATCTCTGGTATAAATTAATTTTTGTCCTGCTTAATGAATCCTCCTACTTTTTCTAAACTAGTAAGTTTAAACTTTATTATTTTAGTGCAAGAATGCTTTCAGGAAATTAGTAAGATGATTTGGGCATCACTTGATGATGTATTTTCACCTAGTTTTTAAGTCCATTTTTCTGATTTTTACTCTGCTTTTGGAAGGGATTGATTTTACTTAATGGCAACACATATGAACATTAAGAAGAAATATATTGAGACCACGAGCTTGATTCTCTAACTAAGCCTCTCCTCACTGCCTTTTGCCTCTAAGCTTAACTCTAGTTTCCTTCCATCAAGTCTCCCCTACTGTCTCCCAATCCCTTTTCCTACATCTTTTGGTTGCAATCACTCAGAGAAGCCCTAAGCAGTTATTCAGTACAGACTTCACTTAATACTTTAAATATTTTGCCATCAATATGCTTTCTCTATAAAAGCATCCAGAAATACAGAAAGAAAAATATCAAATCCCACTTACCACTTTTGTCTACTATAAAGTAACATTATTCAATAAAATCAGACTTAAAATTCCTTGCAAAAAACCTTGAAATTTAAATTGGAAAACTTTTTAATTTTATTTAACGAATTAAAAATCTCAACCATCTGAAAAGACTCACCCCTAAAGTCAGTTTTATTCAGTTTCTCAAGGTGCTCTTCTGTTGCCTTTTAAAAAGGTGCAAGGGGCAGTAAAAGGAAATATTGGACCAACAAAAGAGTTTTGAAGGAGAGATCCAGTCATTACCACAGAATAAATGAGATTATAAACATGCCATTGAACTGCATTGAACTGTAGTAGAACATCCTTCTCAGTAGAAATTAGCATACCACAAATGTGCAATTAGTACCCAATAAATCATGCTAAAAAGAGTGTCAATACAGTAAGGTGTACCCAGTCATCACAATTAATGCCTGTGTCCTATAATGCAGAAGGCAAGCTGTTTTCATGTTACAGTCATTAGGGATGAGATTGTTTCCGCCACCGAATTGTTACAAGCAGTTAAGTATCTAATAGAGATGCTGCACTTTGAGCAAGAGCCATTGCTTTTAAATTCCACAAAGTATGGGAGTTGATAAACCATTTTAAAGAAAAAAATAATAATAGCTGCTATTTTATCTGGAATAGAGCAATTTGCAAGAGCATTTCATTAAAACAAAAATAGTTGGCTTGAATGAGAATGATTTTGTTTTCCTTCCTGTCCTTAATTTCTCAACCTAAGTCAGAGATACAAAAGTCAAATATAAAATACTCAGAAGAAGACCATTCTAACAAACAGATGTATGATTTGCAAATGAATTCTAAAGAAAACACAAACCGAAGAGGGGGTGTTTGCCTGCCTAAATTCTGGAATTTTCAACAGTGAACTGAAAGATGAGTGGTTTAAAATGGAATAATGAAATGAAGTAGGAATTAGGAAATTTGAGTTGTAATGTAGAACGGCAATAAATGTTCTGATCAGTCTAGCTTTAGATGGGCATTTAATTTACTTATTAGTATTCCTTTGGTTATTTGAGAAGGAAGACAGACGAACTGGAAGATCAGTTTCCATTCAAAAGAATACTTCAAGGGTAACAATTACAGTTTGGAGACAGGAATGTATTCTATTTTGTTTATAGTAAAAAAAAAAAAAAAATGGAAGTCTTTAAAAAAATTAAATGATCTGAATATAGAGCACAGACCATTGGACCATCAGAGTCTTCTGGACGATAAGAGATAATGAATGACTTGGACTGAAGTTGTAGAGAAAATGATGAGAAGCATTTGGACTCAGGTTGTGTTTTGGAGGTGACACTTAGACTTAATAAGTAATTAGAAGTTGAGATTTAAAGAAAGAGCAATCAAGTATGTGGTGCTATCTGTTGGGATTCGAAGGCTTAGCATGGGAGTGGGAAAGGCAACCAGTGCCTGGAGAAACACAGCTAGCAAAAGTAGATAGTTAAGTATGAGTCTAGCACTCAGGGTAAGATGTCTAGTCTAGAGTTGGAAATTTGAGGGTCATTAATGCATAGTTGACATTTAAAGCCCTGGGGCAGACTGAGATCATCTGAGAGGGAGCAGAGATCGAGAGAAGATGAGCTGGAGGCACAGAGCCCTGGCTCACTTAAAACCCTGTAACATAGTCTAAAATATGTGACAAAGTTCAAAGACATAGAAAAGTACCCTGGGAGTGGGGGTGGGCACAGAGAAAAGGGAGGCCGTTGTTTTCTTTCACTGTGTTTTCCCATGGCTGGTCTGAAGGCTGTTTGTATATCAATGGGAATTATCTGATAGAGAAGGAGAGATGACTCAGGAAAGATGGAAGATACATTCAGGAAGTAAATCCTTCAGAAGGAGTGGGGAGAGGATCCAAAGCACCCAAAAAAGGAACTTGATTATTTGTTCAATTGTAACAAGAAAACAAAAAAAAATAAAACTAAGTGACTTTTTTATTTTGAGTCAAGATAAAATTTTTCTTTTCTGATTGAATTTACTTTTTCTGTTATATATGTGGAATTAGAGCCCATTCAGTCTAATGGCCTCCTTGTTTAATTAATTTAAATATTAATTTAAATATTAATTTAAATATTAATTAAACAAGGAGGCCATTAGACTGAGTGGGCTCTAATTCCTGGTGGCCTAGGTAAGTAAACCAAATTCTAAGCATTTAAAGGCCTCAAGATCATGAAATCAAAATGGTCAAAAGGTCAACCAATTAATCCTAGGCTCTAAGTTATAGCCAATCAAATAATCTCCTTTTTTTTTTTTTTTTTTTGCTTCTGTACCTTCTCCATATAAATCTTTCTCCTAGCTCTCGTTAGCAAAGTGCTCCTAACTACTACTGATTTGGTGCTTCGGATAGGAATGGATTTTATGCTCAAATAAACTTTAAAATTTTTTAAGATGCCTCAATTTATCTTTTAACAATAGCTAAGTAATATGCAGAGAGTGAGAGGAGGAAGAGTTTTTGAAGACTTAGAGGAAAAATGAGAAAGGATAAAGTAGTTGTTTTTTATAAGTGTAAAAATAAATTCACAAGGGAAAGGATTGTCTGGCAGTAAGGCAGTCTTGTTGAGAGTTACGGTTCTAAATTTCAAGTGAACTCAGACAGCCTGCCTGAATTCTGTATTGTTACATTCCCCGCCCCCCCCAACCCCCCAATAACATTCAGTTACTTGGATGCAGGTGCAAAGTTAAAGAAGCAGTTGGTTTTAACCAGGACTGAAGGTTTGCCAGGGAGCCAACGCCGAGAGAGAAGACTGGCAATGAAAAGTATTAGCAATAGAGAGGCTGTAATGTGGAACAGTGGATTCTAAACCAGGCAAATAATAAAGCGAGGAACTGGTAGCTTAATGGACTAGCAAAGAGCATTTGAATTCATGAACTGAATGTATCAAGGAGGTCAGATTGCAGAATATTTAAAATAGAGATTGCTGAGGCAATGGGTTTGCTGGTGGATCCCATGACTAGATTAGAAATGTTTGAATTACTTTCTAAGGTAGGATGGAGGAAAGAAGATAAGGTATTGAGAGGACAAAGACACCTTTATAAATGTTGAAGTCAGGGAGACTACATACTGTGTGAATACCAGGCAGTGGGAATCATGAGGAGCCATTTTGGAGGCTGGCTAACACACAACACAAAATAGCAAAGACAGATCTTTCATATTTATTTTTAGAAAAAAAATGGAAGAAAAGTTAGGCTTTATTTATTTGCTTTTCTCAACTTTGCAGTATTCACGGAAGGGATATCCTACCTCAAGCCAAACCCAACTGAACTAGACATGGTGACAATTGGATAGCCTTGTTGGAATATTGGATCTATTCTTTAGAGATCAAGATTGCCAGGGAGATTATCTTTTCTATGGCATTTAGAGAGTCCAATTTAGAATATTGCTTGAAAATTCAAGTCCCTCCTATTCAATTGTGACTTCTGTATGCAAGGAAAAATTGAAATGGCTCAAACCACCTCAAAACTTGCCTACTACATGAAAATTGTTTCTATTCTCTTGTTGTCCAATGAGATTTTTAGTTCTTCCTCTTATCTTTTTTCTTAAAATGATCCATCCCTTTGTATGACTATAGCTACAATCTTTGGTGATACCTTGCCGTGATCATCAGCACTTCATAAGCAACATTCCAACTTCTAACCTGTGTGAAGTATGACAAAAGAGCTCAACAGCAGCACAGAGGATATATAAGCCAGAGTTAGATAACGATGAACAAAGGTTTTGTAGAGTAGAAGCTCAGAGAATTGAAATAAAATCACCAAATGTCTGTCAATGATGGAACAAGCAATTTCACAAAGATTTAAGTCCTTTTTGTATTTGCCATATTCACTTTATGTTGGATTTAGAAATTTTCCTGGGAACTGTATTACATAGTATTAAAATTACAATTTCTGTCCTGGAGCCCTTATAATGCAGAGACATTATCCTAAGTACTGGTCCCTATTGTTTTACTTAATTCTTTCAAAAGACCTCAAGGTATAGAAAGTGTTTCATTCGAATATGTCTGACTGAAAATTCAAATTAATTTTTAAGCCAAAATTATCTTTAGAAATCATTCTAGTACAAATTCACTATTGTAATAGGAATAGAGACTAAAGTCCAATGAGATTAAGATATTTGTTCAAATATACAGAATTTAGTAGTAGAGTTACTATTAAAAAATTAGATTATTTTGGCATCCTATATAAGTACACTTGAGAATGTATAATAAATTCAACAGAAGACTCTTTCATTTGATACTACAACAAATGAAACTCTATTGATTGGCATTTATTTGGAACCCTTCCATACTTGCAATTGTATATATGTAGCTTTAAGAAAAAATATCTTATGAGAACAAAATTGAAAATGGAAATGAGACCTTTGGACCGAAATCTCTCAAATCCCTGTTCATCTTGTCAGCTACAAATTACAAATACCTAGACTATTATTGTTTTTTGTGTGTTTCAATGGCAGGATCCAAAAGCACCATGTTTAATATTATAGATCCAATGGGACCTTTCTTAAGCACAGGTTGCTCAAGATCATCTCTCTTGAATATGTATGTGGACTTATATGTATATTTTTAAACATAAACATAAAATGATGACAAGTAAAACTCAAATTTGAAAATTTTATTTGGAGTCTCTAAGCTTTCTTCCAACTCTAACACTTCATGATTCTGTGGCATTGATTGCAAATTCTTTTAAACTGATTATTAAATATGCAAATCCTACAGAGATGTATGTGTGTGCATGTATAAAACTTTAAACATAATAGCCTTATAATGTCAGCTAAGATAGTATACATGTACAATATGTAAAAGATAATGCTGTCTATTACACATTATTATTATATATAATGTGTATATTATACGAAGTCAATTGTAAAAATATGTGTGTACTGAAGCATGAAAATTAAATTAAACCATGTGAAATTGGTTTAATAATATTCTAGGTATTTTTAGGTCGAAACCATCAAATATTGAGAATTTGACATAGATCGATCTAATAGTAATAGTGGCTATTGCTAGGTAGTGAAGTTGTAAAATATTTTAAAGTTATTCTTGTATTTTACTGTATTATTTAAAGAGCATATATTCTGTTCATTATCCACAATAAGTAAAATATATCTGGATTTGAAAAGGAAGAGAAATAAGAGAAGTTGACTTATAAATATGGCAAGCCTCCTAGAGCCAATTCAAGAAGGAAGCCCGCAGAGGAAGGACAAGTAGATAGCAAAGAAAGAGCAATATTTATAAACAGGAACTCGCCTATTGTCACAGTGTCCGAGTTGGGCAGAGATCATAAATAACAAAGCCTTCAGGAACCTCAGGAAGTCTCTCCTTCAGAGCATCAAGGCAGAGCATCCGGGAGGCAGAGCACTGGTCTCCCTTTATCCTAAACACCACACACATCTTACATGGAAACAATTTCTATTAGATGTAGAGAACCAACATAATTTGCTATCTTCACAGTGTTAGTGGGACTTGCTATCGGCTGTGGTGAAGACAAGAAGGGTTTCGGCTCGTCCATAACTCTCCATTCTTTCCTCCTCAACAGAAAGAACTAATGTAAATTGAGTTGACATTGTTATACAGGTATATTTCTAGTCACCAAAACTTTTTACTAATTTAGCAAGACTCCGGATATAAGTAGATTACCCTGCTGGGAATCTCTAGTTGCAATTTTTATGACATTATCAGCTATCGACTTCAAACTTCAATGCTGTAGTCCAATGTGTCTAACAAACTTGGTCTGATGCATCTCATACTTCTCCAAGTGGTCCCTCAAGCCCCCCTCGTTAGGCTTGAGATGATAGGGAAGCAATCTCTTCCTCTCCCCAAGGGTGAGGGGAGGGCCCAGCACTCTAACAACTGACTGCAAAGTATTTCCTCCTTGATCTCTTTACCTTCAGTCCTGACAGCTGACTGCAAAGTATTTCCTCCTTGATCTCTTTACCTTCAGTCCTTTGACATTCTCCTGTGCTGAGGGTCACAGAACCAGGTTTTGTTCATTTTCTTAGTAAACTCTTCATGTGTGGGCCAGGGCCTCCTTAGGGATGCACAGTATTTAGAATAAATATTTTATTTTTGTCTTTTGGGGCTTTAGCTAAAGAAACAAAGGGAAAGAACCCATTTTTGCTCCTCATTAAATACATTAATTGATAAAAGAAAAATGCTCCTTAGACTTTTTAGTATTTTATTTCTTATTTATAACAGCTTGGCACATGCATCACAGACAACTGTGGCAATGTACTTTGTCATAACCCAGACTTAAGGGTTAGAGTTTTATAAAGGAAGAGTCTTTCCTAAGAGAGTCTGGGAGTCTGCAAGGCCGGAGGTTGCTGCAAACTGCTCTCCATTTGCAGTTTCTGCCATGGTCGCTTAAGTTTGCAGGGGCTGAATTTCCAGCAGCTAATAGGTTACTTTGTTTTTGAAATCTTGATAAGATATTGGTATTTGTTTAAAGAAAATTCTATCTTTAAAGGTCTATAATTTTGTCTTGGGCAGATGCCTATGTAAAAAGCTTTTAATGGTCACCATTTTTTGAGAATATTGGTTTAACTAGAGAAAAATATTCCTACAAAGAGAAATAGCCCACTTTGCTAATCTGTAACTTCTGGGGTCTTTTAAATTAGGAAAGATTAAACAGGAGTGTCACTAAACATGGTGATTTAGAACAGATTAAAAACAAAAACACAAATGGTTGAAAAACAGGGCAATAATACAAGACAATACCATTATTAAGGTGATATCATTACACATATTTATGGTTGAAAAAGCCCATCTAATTATTCTGACCTCATCTTCTCTTGGCACATGATAATTTCTATCAATTTACAGAAAATCTGATAGCTACATGAGAGAGGAGAGTAATGGTCGAGGAAGTTGGAACAGAGAAGTAGTGGTAAGCAAGTGATGCTTGAAGTTAAACCCTATAAATATCCACTCTGTGGAATTCTGGCAACTCTGAACTCATCAGTATATTCCAGTATAAGTAGGAAAGGTTCCTACTAACAATTATGGACGACCTGATAGTGGATCAGCTCCCAAGGCAAGGGAGGGGAAGAAACTCTGCAAGACAAAGCTCTAAAAACAGCAGCCCTTTACTAAAGACCTACTGTATGCAAACTGTGGTGTCATATATTACAGAGATAGGGATATAGTACTCCCAGGACTGAGATAACCTATATAGTACTTATTGGGTGGACACAGAGATGTGCATGATCAAAATAATAGAGAAGAGATTTTGCTGGAGGACAGACTGTGACTAACTCTGAGTCTGGAATTGTCAATCCTGTTAGATATATGGGCAGATTTTAAAAGTCTAACTCTGCGTCTCAGTGGAAATCAGATAGTTCTGGCTACCAGCGAATGTTTGTGGCAGTAATAAAGCAAGTCTAAGCAGATGCATATCCATAGGCGGCAGAGCATGCGGATACTATGCCTAGCCAGGCAGCATTTCATACCAGTCATCTTTACTTCGTTCATCAAACTGAGAGGCAAAGATAAAAATCATCCATTTGATTTGCTAATCCTAAATCAAGAAGCTCTATATCACTAAACAAGAAATGGCCTACTTAGTGTAAAAATCCACTTAATTAAAAACTATTAAAGGATGATGAAGTGCACATGATGTGTACACAAGCTTGACCTTCAGTAGATCTGTATGAAAAACTTAAAGTTTTTAGGCAGACCTCTTGACTTCTCAGTCTCAGTTTATTAATCACTAAAATGGATTATTATGAGGGTTTATATAACATTTTTAGAGCACCCATTACAGTATGTCGCACATAGAAAGTACCCTCCCTTTGGTGCTCAAAATGAAATTAAAATGCCGCATTTATATTTTTATCCCAAATTTAATAAATATACTGATTTAGTTGCTTCTAAACATTCATTGGATTTTTATTATCGCTAAATACTCTTTCAAGTGTTAAGGATTCAGAAATGATAAACTGACGTTGGTTTTAAATGTATTGCATACTAGTTGGGGAAAACACACCAGCAACAAATAAATAAATGAAAACATGATATAGATAGGAAGATGTGACAAATATACAATAGCTGGACCTGGCATACATATTAAGTAATTATGAATATATAATGTTGTAACTATTGTGTAAGTCTAGTGTTAATCAGAAATTTCGTTAGGTTGGTGTTTCGCTGGCCAAGATTTATTTCTTCTTTCCTTGTTCCATTCTCCACTTGCATGGCCCAATTTCACGTTATGTCCTATTCCTCATTTCCTGTTATCTGACCTAGAAGGCTAATTATTTTGGTCTCTATTTTGCTTAAAGTGCAGACTTTCAACAGAAAATAATTTTGCCAGATGATGCAGACTATTACTATTATCTCATTAGTCTATCTCTTTATGTCCTCAAATCCTGTTGTTAAAATCTATGCACTGTTATTGATCCTCTCTGGTAAAAGTTTTCTTTAAAACATTTCGGAAACTATGATGAAGGAAATTTTATATATATATTCTTGTATTCATAAAGCAAAATAAAATGTATGTTTCTAGTTGAGTTAATCAGAATTAACCCACCATAAAATCCTGAAAGACTTTTATGTCCATCAAGTCACACCCCAGTAACTCTCCAACCCAGCTGCATCAGCTGTATTTAAAAACTAGCATTTGAAAACAAAATCTTACCTGAGTAGGCATATTCTATTTAAAATCACATATTCATGATATGTTAATATGAATGCATTTCTCTGTTACCTTGAATAATATCTACTTTCTGATTTCAGGTGTCAGAACATGATATAAATCCGTGACACAGACAGACATCGGAATACTTGATAACTTTTGTGAAATAATGTTTCGTTAAAACTAACGCCCATTGAGATGTGTCAAAAAGAGATGAAATATAACTCAATGAAGTTTGTGATATTTCTCCTTTTGCCAATATTAATCACTACATAAGCAAATTTAAGAAATGTGATTGTGGTGGCAGTTTTATTTCCCTAGTCTCTTAGTCAATCTTCCAGCCTCCAATTTGACCCACCACTAAGATGTTCTCCATAATGGAGCCATTATCTTTCTTTCTTTTTATTAATGTATTAATCTAACAATTTCAAATATTAGAGGAAGTTTAACACTTCAGCATATTTATATTTTTAACACTTTTAAAGATCAGTGGTCCAAGACAAAATCACAAAACTGGCTTTGTTTAGAAGTACAGTTATTTGGGTTCTATGTTTCTATACTCAGAAAATAAAATAAAAACACATAAAGATAAAAGAAAGGTGTTCACTGAGTTTGTGCTTGATGAGTAGAAAATATTACAGAAATGTTGAAATAGAAGAGGAATGATAAGTCTGGGCAATGAAAAGACAATTCAGTGCCCCATCCCAGACACTGGCTGGGCAGTAGAGCCATAATATTGCTCAGTCACATTGCGAGTTCCTTCTGCTCCAGGAGAATAATTGTCCATGCAGGTCGCCAAGTGGTTGTGTAGGATCTGCTGCTTGGAGAGTTGACAAAATCTGTCCCATTATATTTGCATTCACTGATTCCTTTTGCTCAGTTGATAGGCATTGCTTCCAGTGAATTCGCTGTGGCCTTAGTGATCATGTTGCTCTTTTTATTAAGAAAAGAAGTCTCCTTGGAAGCCTGGAAATTATGTTTTCCTTCCACCTCTCTTCCTCAATTTTCTTTCTGAAAATTAAGTTGGATTATTTTAATCCTTATTTAAAAGCTCTTGAACAGTTCCCCAAGATAAAGCCCAAAGAACATAAAGTGGACATTCAAGGCTCTCTAATTTCCAGTTTCATGAAAACACAATTTTCTATAGGTGTATAAAAATTCTTGCAATTTCCTGAGACTATAAGGGAATTTGTGCACAGTCTGTTTCCTTTCTGGCTCTCCTCTTCTGTTTCCTTCAAGATCTAGCTTCATGCCACCCATCGATGAAATCTTTCATAAGTGATTACTAGCTTTTCTGTAATCCTGCAGTTCATGCCTATAGAAGACAATGTTTTACAGTCAACTGTGGTCATTTGCCTACAAACATCTTCCCTGCCATGCTGTGAATTCCTAGAAGCCTTGACAAGGCTGTTATTTGCTTTGGTTGTTCTATACTTTTGTGAGGTGTCTGGTTTTTCCCTGACACTCTCCCCTTGATACCCTCTTTGAGAAATGTCCATCACCTTAGAATCAGATAAGTCTTTAGGTGTATAGCCCTGGTCATCTGTCCATGTCTCTCTCTCTCTCCCTCTCTCTCTCTCTCTCTCTCTCTCTCTCTCTCATAGGCAAAAAATTAATATAATTGGAGAAGAAAATATTCAGGATCTTGGAAAAATAAATGCCTTCAACTTTTCTTTCCATTATCATTAGAATAATGCTCAATTGTATATTTATTAAAGATGTACTTCTAGGTTATAAATCAGTGAAAAGATTTTTTCAATGTGAATTTTTAAATCAAAGTTCAGTGATAATACCATAATGGGCTTTGGTTTTTATAATGAATATTCCAAAGTATTTATTTGCTGTGAATTTAGTGACAATGTACTACATTCTGCCATTAATATACATATTACAGTAAAAGCATTTGGCAGAATATGGTCCAGCAATAATAATAATTTGCACTTATAGTTCAAATCTAATAGCTCAAAGCACTTTCCAATGTGCTGTTTAATTTCTTCTTGTTCCCATATGCTACTTATTTCATATTCATTCATCCTGCAAGGTATGTGAGTATATTACTTTCATTAATATAATAAAAATAAATGAAATGTTTAATATGAGAAGAAAACAGAATAGTCTTTTATAACTGTCTAGAATTACTGGAGAGCTGGTGGCAGGGGAGAGAAATCTAAGGAATATTTGTATTTTCTCTAAGCTCTAGGATCACTTGGAGGTGATTGCAAAAAGGTCCCCGTGGATGACATGTTAATTTGAGTAATTAACTTTACCTAGGGTTTTGAGAGTCAAGTTTCTGAGGACGATTGAGGAGATTTTATTTATTTTTTTACATTTTCTCTAGTAACTTCGGCAAACAGCATCCATAGAAGAGAGAAGGAGAAGATTTACTTGCTGTAACTGGCCTGAAATTGTCTCTTAGAGGTACAAGATTTATCATTGAATTTCAAGCTTCTTTTTGGGGAGCTCTGGTCCCTCCATCTGTACCTGGGTTCTGAATATTATCTGCAGGCAAAAAGCCAGGGTTTTTGCCATGCTCACCTTCTTTGGTTCTCTTCTCTCAGAATTCCGGTTCTATACCAGACTGAATGAAGATGTAGTGAAGATCTTAATTATTGGCTAAGATCTGAAGATGAATCATGTCAAATACTCTTGTCCAATTTTCTAGTTGTTTTACAGAGAGAGAGTGCATTAGTCCCTGTGACTCCCTGGTCATAAATGGAAGTCATTTTTTTTAATAAATATGCATTTATTCAGATGTTCTTTCTTTTTATCTTAGGCTTGGTAAACTATGTTTCGCTAAAAAATGTTTTCTTCAAAATTGTCGTTTACTTTTATATCACTTTCCTTAATATCCTCTCATTGATTTCCTAATGTCTACCATATTTATTGTGATTTCCCTGTTTTCATTTTTGATATTTTAATTTGTACCTTCTCTTTTATTCTTTGATCAATAGGTCTACAGGTCTATCAATTTTGGCTCTGTTAATCTAGTGTGTTTCAGTTTTCTATTTCAAAAACACATATATTTTGGCTAAACTCAAAGTCAGTGAGGAGGAGCAGGGGAGAGGAATGTGAATGAATGGGGACTTGTAATTCAGTCTCTCACACTGAGCTGCTTCTTATTCTGATGCTTAATCCAAATTATGTTGAGCACCTGTGATGACTCAGATATGTGCACCCCTGACCACAGGAAGGGCACTGCTGTTTCTTTGTGTTTTTTTTTTTTTTCACTAACATTTTGTGATTATAGATGACGAATACAACAAAACTTGGTGGAGTGTTACATGCCATTGTCCAAAATCCTCCCACTTAGGAAAGATTTCTTGGACCTGAGCACCAGTTTATCATTGTTTTTTCGTTCCTTTTTTTCCTCTTCGACATTCATTTCCACCCATCTTTAACTCCCAGTCTTCAGTCTCAAAATTTTAATGACATTCTGGTTATTAGTATTATTATTATTGTGTTAAGAACACTTAACATGAGATTTAACCTTTAAAATTTGTAAGTGTACAGTGTCATTAATTATAGGCATGATGTTGAAAAGCAGATTTCTAGCATTTATTCATCGTGCATAACTGAAACTCTGTACCAGTTAAACACAATTCCCCATTTTCCCTACCCGCAAGTTTCTGAAAACAACCATTCTACTCTTCGTTTCTATGAGTTTGTCTATTTTAAAGACTTCATATAAGTGGAATATTGCAGTCTTTGTTCTTCTATGTCTAGCTTATTTTACTAAGAGTAATCTTCAGATTCATCCATGTTTTTGCATATAAAAGGATCTCCTTTTTTTAAGGTTGAATAATATTCCATTGTATGTATATACCACCTTTTCTTCATGCATTAACGGATGGGTATGTAGGTTGTTTTTATGCTTGCTGTAACCAGCATGGCTCTGCAAGGTTGGGAGAAGTCACAACCTGAAAATCCGGTGACATTCTTATGCAGGACAATCTAGTTCTCTACTTGCCTTGTCCTTTACGTTCTACGTCTGCAGCACTTTCTCAATCCAAAATCCCATCAAGACTCATTAAGTGTTTCCTCATAATTAGGGCAATACACTCCAAAAGTGTGTTCTACAAATATGAATTTATAAGTTTTTTCCTAAATATTATTTTATATTCTATTCTAAACAAATGGGTCCTTGTTCCCTTTCTCACTTAAAATTTGTTAATCTCCCTTTCTCACACACATATATAAATACATGTAGAGACACATACACATAAATGCAAACCATCCACATATATGTGTGTGTGTGTGTGTGTGTGTGTGTGTATGCAGTGATATATTGATGTACATTTATCTATGTCAATATATTTTAATAGAATAAATTTGGAAGGACATAAATATAATTTTAACATTGATTCTTCAGGCAAAATGAAAGTGTGATGAAGGGAGGATTCATATATTTTTATTCGATTTACATTTTTTCCACTTATATCTTAATATTTTTTTACTTAAATATATTCAAAATCCAAGCCTATTTTGTGTTCTGTTTCATATCTTTTTGTTTCTTTCACGATCATTAAAGAACACATTGATAGTTTAAATTTTTATATACTCTAATCTTGAAATTATATTTCTGATCTATATTTTGTGGATTGTCTGCTTAAGGTATAATTCGTAATGGCATTTTTAATATAATACATAACCCTCAAATCTACTGGACTCTCAGTTATCTCATGATGAAACATTTGAAAATGGCCCTGTTTGCTTGTAGAAAGTTCAGAAATCTTCAGCCTCTTCTCTCCTCAGCATAAAGATAAACAAGTACTTAATCTGTTCAGTCAGATTGGTCATTGGGTTGACACTCTACATTTGGATATCTATGTTTAGCAATCAAATTTCCTGAATTTTAATGAGCTTGATCAAAGTTATGGTTCAAGACCATGAGTAAATAATTATTATATAAGTAATTTTGCTTTGTTACTATAGTAATGGAAATATGAGAAGTTCACTTTATGTTCAGTGTGGAAGTTTAAAAATAAAAGACAGTCTTTAAAATGTCTATACCCAAAAGAAAAGCAACAACAGCTCATTTTCAATTTAGTCTTCAAATTCCAATTATCATATTATTTGCATTAGGCAGATTTCCCTAAGCTCCAAAAAGCAGATATTAGAAAGCAATAATAATTGCTTGTAATAATAATTTTTAAAATTCCCATACACTTTTTATTTGCTTTAAGTCTGTCCCATCCTGTGTTGGAAACTATGGGTAACAATACTTAGCTCCTAAGATCAAGGAGATAATTGTCTAACTAGTACGATATATGCATATATTCATACATATAATTACAAAACAAAGCCCAATGTTCCATATAATAAAACTCTAAAATGTGTTGTATAAATAAATCAGCAAGAAAGAAAGGGAATTTGAGTTCTAGAGAATACTCTAGAAAGCCTTAGTCGAAAATGTGAGAAATTTTGCTAAAGCATTGTGGATATTTAATTCACTGAAGATGCATTTTAAAGATTCGATTATGATTTATATATATAGCTAGGTACTTTAGGGGATACAAAAATGAATAAATTAGGACTCAAGTTTAGATGCTTTACAGTTTAGTGAGACACGTAGATGTATAGCTAAGCCCAGAACAGGTACTGTGATAAGTACCGCACCAGCTGAGAGTGGGGAAATGAACATTTTAATTTATATAAGGAATCGAAGACAGTTTTTTGGGAGAAGTAGTATTTGAGTTAACTCTTGAGGTATTGATAGGAATTCAATAAGAAGAATTGATGAAAGGTGCAAGGGAGAGAGAAAGATGTGGTATAGTTATTGGATACATGACTTAATTAAAATAGCCACTCTGTTTCCATGCCCTTTGCCCATTAACTCTGTAATTCTTTTCCATTCTGGCTCTGGTCTCAGCAAATGACTTTCTTATGCCACTGAGATGCTAAAAAATTTGGTGGAAGTAGAGGCTCATAAAAAGGCAAGTCCCCAAACTAGAGTGTGTTTGGCTTTATTCCAATGTAGTCGCTCAAATCAAATTCATGGAAAACTTATAGCATTTTTTTTTAAGGAATCTGTCTAGGGTAAAGAGCCAGGATCCTAAACTACACTTAAAGGGACAGACAGGTAAATTTTTATTAAGGCCTTTGGGACTCCAACTTTATAAAGGCAGGAAACAAACTGAGAAAATTTCCCAAAAGGCATATTCTCTAATATTATTTTAAGAAGTAGTTAAAGATCATGAAAAGAGAATAGTTCACAGAAGTCAAAGCTAAGACAGCAGAACTCGGCCAATAAAGGAACAATATTTCCCTTAGAGGATATGAGGAACCTGGCAACATGTGCTTCATTGTCTTCAGATAGCTATGAATAAGTGACTGCCCCTCGCTTCCTAATCTTTCACTTTGTGAATGGTGGTGACAATTGTGGATGTTTTGCCTCTGTCTCACCACTGTCTTTTGGGTGAAAAGGGAAAGGATTGCTTATATTTGTTCATAATTTTCTGAATCAAAAAAAAAAAAAAAAGCCAAAGCTGAGGACCTTTATGCAGACCTGACATAAATCACAAGCCCCTGGACTTTGATAGCGGTGCTCTGATGAGATAGGACTCAGAGGGGTCTTGGGTGTGGGTGAGGATATTTTGCACATGGAAGGCCAGAGAAGAAGGACTGAAGTAGATCGATGGCATTAAGAACTCTAATTATTTGTCTCCCCACATCCATGCTCTTTATTCTATAACTTTACTCTGTGATCTCCACTCTGACTTTGGGCTCCACCATGTGATATGCTTTAGCCAATGGGATGTTAGTAGCACAATGCAATCAGCAGCTTGAAAATCATAAAATAGAGATAAGACACCTTAGCCAAGGCTATCCTAGACAAGTCAAATACAGACAATCTAGATGCATGAGTGAACTCAGCTGAGACCAGAGATCAGAACTGCCTACCCATGTTCAGCCCAGATCACTAACTTGCAGACTCGAGAGCAATAGTAAATGACTGTTATTTTAAGCCACAAAATTATGAGAATCATTTGTTATGCAGCATTGCTGTGCCAATAGTGACCGATATGGAGATTGTTCTAGATGAAAGGAGATAAGGAACATATGCCTGTAGTCTGTTTAAAGACATAATAATAAAAATTAAATAATAATATTGAATAGTATTCTATGTTAAGTAACAGTCTCAGTTGCCTTATATGTACTTATCATTTCTTATAATCCTTACAACAACTTTTAAATAAGTAAATGTTAGTTTGTTAATGAAGAAAATGAGACAAAGTTTAAATAATTTCCTTGAAGAGTTCACATAACTGAGAAGTGGCAGATACAGTGAGAATACTAGAAGAAGACATAGTTGGTACAGTGTGAAATATGAGCATGGATCTATGACTCACATTGAATTTTGGAGTCAGCAACAATGTCCATTGGATCGCAGTTTTAATTTAACAGTGTAGGACAGGTCGAGATTGTATATTGAATTGTTGAAGAGCAATATAAAAGAAAGGCAAAGGAATAAGACCTGGAGTAAAGAGCACTAAGAATTGGAGAGCAAAAAAGAACTGGAGAGAGTAAGACATCATCATCATCATCATCATCATCATCATCATCATCATCATCATCATTAATGGTTAGAGAAGAGGAAAAGAATATTTAAAAAATGATGGAGGAAATAAATGGAAGAAAAGGGAAGTGGGCGACAGTGTTTCATGACCCAGAGAAACAAGAACAACTTAAAAACTGGTTAGTTTCCATTGGTTTCTATAGTTTTAAGAGAATGATAGAGGCAAAGCTGTAGTACATTCAAAAGGGAGTGGTAAGTCCAAAAATTAAAGATATGATTGTGGTCTATTCCTTCTTATCTAAGAAGGAAATGGAAAAATAAAAAGAAATAAAAATAAAGTTTTTATTATTGAGAATAAATAGAAAAATATATAGAAAATACATAAAAGAGTGATGATTAACGCTATTGAATCACTTCAAAAGTAGGAAGGAATGTGATCAAGCATAAACTGGAAGAATTTGTCTTGAATAAGTGAATAACAATCTCTTTCACAAAGGAAAATGGAAAGTAGAGTTGATTGCCATACATGCAAATAAATATGTATATTGGTAGTTTGGAAGGTAAGGAATTTTATGACAGGTATGGCTCGTGGTCTCAGTGAAGTGAAAGATGTTTTCCTTTGCTAAAAATGAGAGCCATCGAGGGTAGATAGAGTGTTTTAGGAAGATAGATATGGAAAAAGAGTTTAGAAAACTTAAATAAAATTATTAATTAAAGTCCCAATTGTGTACAGAGAGTATGAATGTGTATGACATCAAAATGCACAATTGTATGTGCATTAGATACAGAATCAAAAACGATTAATTCAGGATTTAGGAGTGGTTGAGAAGGAGTAACTTAAGGTGAGAGACATGAGGCAGAAGAAGTTGCAAGTGAGATAATGGTAAAGTAGTCTATCTTGAGTCTAGGCTCATATTGAGAAGAATCTGAAGGAAATTTCTAGAAAACACAAATCCCTACCCATCCCCAGTGGACTCAGGTCACATTGGATTTCTCTGTTCCTTTAAAGCATCAAGTATATTCTCAGTCTAGGCCTTGTTCCAGTTATTTCCTCTACCTAGAGCAGCCTTCCCGAGCTCTTTACCTGCTGATTCTTTCTTGTTATTCAAATTTCAGCTCAAATGTCACCTGCTTATGGAGGCTACCTCTGTGAACTTTATCCCAATTGCTTCGTTAACTCTCTTCTGATTTATTTGAAAAGTTCATTTTTAATTCTCCAAAGTTCAACGACGCATTATAGTATACATACTGAAGGTAAATGTTGCAGAAGGGAGGTAACTTTATCTCTTAGTGATGCACGCATACTTAAGTTTCTAAATAAGCAATGCGCTAAGTCTTGCAGTTCATCAGCCTGGAAAATGAAAAAAAATAAAACAAGGAAAAACAAAATCAAAATATGATAAATATGCATAGCCTTAAAAAATCTTATTACTGCTCTTATGTTCACAAAAGGAATGGTATTGAACCAAATGGCAATAACACCGTGACTCTTAATTTCCTAAAACATGTTTCTGAAAATCAATTGATTTAGAATTTCAAACTTTACTTTTTAGCAAATAGTCAAAATAGTAATAAAGATTATACAATCTTAGAATCTTCTTAGCAAAATTCAAGTGACCAATATTATACAACTGCGCTACCATATAATGAAGGAAAGTGGATTCTTCTTTGAGTCTTAAAACATGAGACCCCTGCTGTTCTCTTATATTTGCTGTTTGGTAATCATCAAACCTAGGTAGACTCCTGTAAAAGTGATTGTTTCCTAAATAGAATGAGAGCGTAATAAACATATTTCTTTGATTCGAATAATCAATAAGAATAAAATAGGAGCAAGATTAAAGATCTCGCCTGTATTCTAACAGTTCCACAGATGTTACAGACTCCTTTTTTCAATAATCCAGCTGTTTACAAATATAGTCTGCCTGGCTTTACATGAGCCACATTTGTAGTGCAGTGGAGAAATTTTTAATTAAAAAAAAAAAGTGTTTTCACCTTGCAAAGATGCAACCTTTGTGTAGTTCGGATTAATAGCAGTGTAGTAAATTTGTGTCCATCCCAGGGCCAAGCTTCCATTCTTGTCATGGCAGTGCTAGACCGTCTACAACACACACTCAGAATGCCTGGGGGAACTGTGACCTGCGCTAATGAATTGTGGAAAGATAATTTCCTCTGCCTATTTTTCCTTTTAAACAAATTGCAACCTCGTATTTCAACCAAATGACCTTTCTAAAACTCCACAGTGTCTAATTATAAAAGAACGAGAGGGCATTTACTATTAACAGAAATGAGATTAAGTTTTGCCATAACCTTGGGAGGCAACATAGCCAATGATGTTTATAATCCGGGGTGATTGGAAGGCGGGGGGGCCTCCTCCAAAGGCTATTGCAGATTCCTCCTGGCGCCATGCTGCTGAGCTCAGTCTGTTCAATGCCACAAAGTCAGCAGCTTAAAATCCCCTGTCTAGGTTTATGTTGCTAATAATATTCAATTTAGTACTGTCGGAAGGGAGGAGGGAGGAGGGAAGCAAAGAGGGGAAGAGAGGGGGATAAAATGACAATATGAGAAAATAGAAATAAGAAAAGGTAAGAGAGAATAAATGAAGTATAAACATTCATTCCCAAAATATGTATTAAGAACCTACTATTTATGAGGCGCGAGGCTCTGGGTTACCAGAGTGCAGAATGAAAGAGACATGCATAGTTCCTGACTTGGCCATGTTTCCAGTCAAGTTGAAAAGACAAACCAAAAGAAAAGAAATAAGTAAATAATAACATAATCACACTTGTGAAGTGTTCTAAGGAAAATGAATAGGGTGCAGAGATAGATAATACTAAGAAATTCTCAAAATAACAAAATGACTTTTAGATTTAAGTTGAAGGATGAGAAGGATCCAGGCAGTCCAACATCATAGAAAACAAGAAAAAGAAACAGTGTGAGTGAAGTCTTGAAATATGAAGAAGATAAGCACATATGTTAATGGTGCATAAAATGCTAATGGGACTGAGGATTAAAGCAGTAAGGGAGTCAGAGGGGGTGCCGAAGATTCTAAGTGGTGGAATTCCTTCAGTGGTTTGAGTACATGACCTGTCTGATTTGTATTTTATGGGGAGTAAATGAATTGGAGATGGACAAAATTGGAGGGATAGAGATCAGTAAGATAATTGCAACAGCGCAAGCAAGAGATGGTGGTAGCAGTGGAGGTGCAGAGTGAAAGAGACACAGAGAGATTGGCAAATACTTTAGAGGCAAACCGTAGTAGACTTACTGATGGATTGGATGTGGGCAAGTCTGAATATTTAGAGAAATCTAAATATTTGGAGAAATATGAATGTTTGGAGAAATTGAAGATGTTTCCCAGGTTTCTGACTTGAGCAACTTGGTCGATGAATATAAATATGTCAGGTAGGCTATTGTAGGTTCTAAAGCTTTGGAAAAGGACCAATGTGGTATGTTAGTTGGGATTCTTCAGAGAAATAAAACCAATAGGATAGCTATCTATCCATCTATATCTATCTATATCTATATCTATCTATATCTATATCTATAGATATATCTATATCTATATCTATAGATATATCTATATCTGTATTTATCTATATCTATTTATATCTATATCTATCTATATCTATATCTATCTATATCTATATATCTATATCATCTATATCTATATCATCTCTATCTCTATCTCTATCTATACTATCTATATCTATATCAAGAAAGAGAGAGGGAGAGAAGAAAGGTATTTATTATAAGATATTGGCTGAGAAGATTATGGAGGCTGTCACAACTCAAGATCTGCAGTTGGCATACTGAACCCAGGAGAGCCACTCTAGAGTTTTAGTCCCAGTCCGAAGGCCTGAGAACCAGGAGAGTTGATGGTGCACTTCATTCTGAAAGCCAGCAGGCTCAGGGCCCGAGGTGAACCGATGTTTCAGTTTGAGTCTGAAAACAGAAAAACAGAGATTTCTCAATTTGAAGGCAGTCAGAAATTGTCTCTAATTTAACTTTTTGTTCTATGCAGAACCTCAATTGATTGGATGAGAATCTCACACTGAAGACAATCTGTTTTATCTCGTCTACCAAATTTGATCAAATGCTAATCTCATCCAGAAATGACCTCATAGACACACCCAGAATAACATTTGATCAAATATCCGGGTACCTATTGGCTTAGTGAAATTGACACATAAAGTAACCGTCACAGCTAGAAATGGAATTTTGAGAGCTATAAGCATAGAGGCAGTATTTAGGCTGTGGAGACGGACAAGTTTGCTTAAGGAAATAATATAGAGAGAGAGCAAAGCAGAGAGCCTAGGACTAGTCCCTAAGGAACTGCACATTTTTAAAGTTGGAAGGAGTAGGAGGAACCAGAAAAGGAGACCAAGAAGTAACGTCCTGGTTCCAGAAAAACCTGAAGAAAGGGTACCACACAAGCCAAGAGAACCACCATTAGCTCCTCATTTCCTACTCAATGAAATTCAAATTTTTGAACCATTATTTTTTCAGATTATCCATGAACTTTCAGTCTTCTCTCCCTTTTCTACTATTGCTGTGCTCCAGATGACATTTTCCCCAGTGTGAGTGTACATTTAACCTTATTTTACTTTTCCTATGGTATATAATCTTTAAAAATTATGTGCAGGCATCTTATTCCTATCAGAAGTTCAGCTTTTTGAAAATTCAGATTTTTTTTTATTAGACTACACCCTTAGTATGTGGTGATGGCTGTAGTCAATGGATATCATCTTCGAAGAGATTACTTGTGCTACGATTTTGAGGAACCTAAAAATAGCATTTTCCAGACAACTTCCTGCTGGTTCCGTCTATAAGTTAGATTTTTGCCAAATAGAAGCAATAGCTTGACAACTGGGAAGTGTAAGTGAAGTTCAGGCTGTCTTCCTGTTCTTTTTTCTTTTGGCAAAGAGAGCTGTAATGTTAAACACAATAGTGGTGGCTGAACAGGCATTCCAACATCTAGACACAGGCTCTGTGGATGTTGCATGGCAGTGACAGCAGTCAAGGCTCTTGATCTCCAGAACATGACTATTACCACAGGGCTGTGTCTTTAATGATATTTTAGCGATGTCCATCTGACTTCTCTGACATTCCAACGGTTTTGTAAAAACTTAATTGCCTTTATTAAATCAATTTTTGCTCCAAATCCCCAGAGATATTTCTGTTTCATTCATTAAACTTTAACTAAGGGACACATGGTAAGGATTCAATTATAGAATGCTTGAAGGAATAAATAAAATAAGAAGCCAATTATGACATTGCTGTGATATTAGCTACAATGCATTCTTAGTCTTTTCTACTAGGCTCTGGGATGCTCTAAAATTCAAAGGTGAGAAATGGAGTCCAGATAATGAGACAAAGGCAAAGGAGCGAAGAGGAGCAGAACCTTAATGAGAGCTTATCTGGGGAGTCCACATTGGGTAGACCAATGAATATATCCACAGTGAGCTAAGAAAAGTTAATTCCCAGGAAAGAAGGACGAAGGAACTTATATCAAAAACTACTTTTAGAATATTTTCAATGCTCAACTAAAAGGAGTTGAAATGCTATGTATATTTTTCTCACATAACAAGAGCCTGAGCATTGAACATCTCAGATCTGGCTTAGAGGCTACACATCATTGGGCCCTAGCACTTTCCCTATTTTGCCTAGCTTTTTGCAGTGATAGCCTTCTTCATTGTAGTAAGACAGCTGTGACAGCTTTAAGCATCATGTGCTCAAACTACAAAGAATAAAAGCAGGAAAGAGAGGCTAAGACTTTCTTTATGCCACTCTCTTTTTATACCAAGAAGAAAAATCCTTTCCAGACCCTGTTGCCTACTTGCTCATGCCAACTTCAAGAAGGCTGAGCATCATCTGTTCTTATATAGAGAGAAATTCAGTGTTATAGGCTGAAGAGTGGCCCCTAAAAATTTATAGGTTGAAATCTTAACCCCTAGTACCTCAGAATGTGCTCTATTTGGAAATTGCATTGTTATAGATATAATTAGTAGGTTAAGATGAGGTCTCTCTGCAGTAGGGTGGGGTCCTAATCCAATATGACTGCTGTTCTTATAAAAAGAACACTATGTGAAGATCGTAGGTTAAGTTACCATAGCCAATGAACTCCGGAACCTCAGAGGATGCTGTGATAGATCCTTCATTAATGCCTTCGGGGGAAGAGGTATGGCTGTGCTGCCAGCTTGATTTCAGACTTCTGACCTTCAGAACTGTGAAACAATACGTGTCTGTGGTTCTAAGCCCTCCAGTTTGTGGTACTTTGTTGCAGCAGCTCTAGAAAATAAATACATTCAGTACAGTAAAAACGACATAGTTTTACTGAAATGTAATTAGTGATGTTTCCTCCAACTTAGATAATTAGTACAGAAAACAGATCTATAGTCAATAATACTTTTAAAGAATTCCAAAATATAAGGCAGAGTCAGCAAAAACCAGGGAATGTGTTTAACAATTTTTCTATGGATTTTTTTAAAATAGATTTTTAGTTCCAATTATAATCTTTATGGGGATAATTCTATTTTATGTAGTTATTCTGATATTTATTAATTGTCCTTGAGAATGAGGCCTGACAATACCATGTACTTTATCATCTTTGTACTGACAGTACACATGGAGGCAGAATATTTTGCTGAAGTTAAGAGATGTAAAAGATAAGTAACACTCATGCAGAATTTTTCGGAGAGCTGTAAATGATGGAACTATGAATTCAATTATGTGGTAAATCCAGATTAACATTTACTTAAATTTAGCAGCACACCTTATTTTTTCATTTCTAAAGGAGAAATTAGAAGAGACACAAAATTGATTAAGCAAAAACTGATTAATTAAAGCTGTTGTATTACAATGGCAAAATATATGATAAGATCTGGAAGTTTTCATGCCATCTTTTTTGGAAATCTAGAAAATATGTTATCTGTACTTAATATCAGAATAAAACCTAATGTCACCCAAGGAATTTATGATGAGAGTGTTTGTTGGCTTAAAAATAAATAACAAGTTTCTAAGTTTCAACCAAGTAACAAAACTTACGTGAAGGATTCACTCATTAAAAAAAAAAAAATCCACAGAAAATACACACATATTAGAAATCTACTAGTACATTTGAATGGAAAAGTCCTAGAAGACCAAGGTCAGAAAATCTTTGCTGCGGCAAAGAAAATGTTAAGTAATTCTGAGTAAAATAAAAACACAGTGCCGGATTTAAATGAGTTACAGTAAAGGCCTTTCATTGAACTTCCATACTTTCCTTTATGTGAGAGGAATATTATTAAGACAGTTTTTTGTAGCAACTTATTCACTTTATTGTCTTAATTTTTTTTCCCATCAGCTTAAATTCTGGATAGGCACAATAATAAAAGTAAAATGAAACAAGACTAAATTCACTTGAAGCTAATTTCAACTCTACAGTTTTTAACCTTCTACAAAGAGAAACTGGTGGCCGTAATTGCTAATAGGTGACCAGACAAGCTTGGATGTTTAATTCACACCCATGGCTCTGGCATTTCCCTGTAAGTCACAAAGAATTGTGGCTCTCAGGTGATTTGTCGCAAGTGACCTATGAAGGTCTTTTCCACCAGTATAAGAAACAAACTCATTCTTTCCAGCTCAGACATTGAATTCTGTGATGCATGGCACTGATTTCAAATCGAGTTCTTTAAACACCTAGTGGTTAGAACAGGATCAAGGAACATTAGACCCACTTAAAAGAGAGGTCTCTAAAAATGAACATTTTTGTTTAGATCACAACAGACTTGAGAAAAACAACAAACAATACAATAAAACAAAATGTGGTTGCAATGAAACAATTTATTTAGAAGTCTATTTGCTGACCCCTGGCTTCTACCCATTAGCTGGCATTTAACCTTTTTTTACAAAATGCATTTGGGCTGTGTATGGGTAAAAAGACCAAGCTATAAACAACAACAACAATAATAATGATAATAAGAAGAAGAATAAGGATAATAAGAATAATAATAAAAATAGTTCAAACTTTGCAAGCAAATTACTAAAAAGTAAAATCTTAGAAATGGATAGGGACCTCATAGATCCTTTAGTGCTCATGCGTAAATTCCCCAGACACTCTCCTTGAGCGTTTCCTCCAGCCTCTGCTTGCAAACATTCAGTGGGAAGGAACTCACCATCATAAAAAGCAGCCTTCTGAATTTGGGGGCAACTACCATTGTAAGAAATGTCTTTTCAATATTTACTCTAAATGACCACTTATATTTTCCTTCTACTGATCTAAGTTCAAACTTCTTGTCTCCAAAAAAATCTGATTCCTCATAAAGATAACTGACCTTCCAATATGTGAACTATCGGTAATCTTTTACAAGAGAAATATGCATTCGTTTCAAGATACTTCATTCTCATTTTTCTGAGCTTTTATCATACTTGGTTTGTCAACTTTCTTCTGAATGTCTGATCTGGCAGAATGTTCAAGATACAGAGTGAGGTCTTCTTGGTTGGGGATATCACATTTTGATTAATGCATCTGAGGCCCACGTTGACTTCAGTGGTGACTCAATCACCCTGCTGACTCACATTAATCTTATACTTGGCAAAAATGCCTCTAACATTTTAACCCAATTTATTGTTCAGCCTTGCCTCTCCCTTACTTCTTTGAACCATATGCTTTCTGACCCAAGCGCAGGATATCACATTTATCTTTATTAAATGTCATCTTCTTAGACTCAACCTACTGTTTTAATCTGTCAAGATGCTTTCGAATCCTGATTCTGTCATCCCCTGTATTAGTTATCTCCCTGAGCTTGTTGTCAGCCACAGATTTGATAACAGGCCTTCTTTGTCCTCATCCAAGTAAATGACTTGGAATGAGGACAATGGCTTGCTAAGGAAAGCAAGTGCAATGCTGCTGGCTGTCCTCCAAGTTGTGAATGCTGTGTGCATTTGAATTTCATTCAACCAGTTAAAAACCTACTCAACCACATTAACATTTCATACATGACTCTATCTCATATGTGAAGATATTTTGAATCTGGTCCCTACCGTCTTTCTTGTCATTATCTGGTCCTTTATTCCCAGCATTCGTTGCGTTCCAGTCAGACTAGCGATATTTGCTGTCCTTTATGGATACTGGGCTCTTTTCCCATCTCAGAACTTTTCTAATTTTTGTTCCCTTTACTTGAATTACTCTTCTATGAGATATTTGCATAACTGGTTCCTTGTCATTCAGACCTTAGCTCAAAAATTACCTCTTGAAGCAATGTTTCTCTACTTCCAATTCTCAACTATTGGCATTTGGGACTGGATAATTCTTGTGGGGGGCTGTTTCCCTCATTAATGTTTCATTATTCTTATTGTGCAAGTCTTGTATTTCTTTATTCAGTATATTCTAAAATGTGTTATTATTTTGATACTATTTCGAGTGGAATTATTTCCTTTTAAACAATTTCAAACATAATTATTTAAAATACTTTCTTTTAAACATCAATCTTTCTTACTGAGCCTCTTCAATTTTGATTGTATTGTTAATCAAATAAAATCGGATGCGGATCTTTTTTAAAAAACTTTCTATCAAAATCTGCCTGTGTATTTGTTGGATTTAAGACTGCTTTAGGCATTTCACCTGGGTATTACATTAAATACAAATAAATGCTCTCATTTTGCTTAAATGAATTTCTATTCTCCTTCCACTAATATAATTCCTAAAACAGAAATGCTATAAAATCACACTTTATAATTCTGTTCTCCCATCTCCAAGTAATACAGTGAGAAATCAAATTAAAATGCCTGGCAAGTATTCTTACAAAACAAAACAGAAGAAAAGAAGGGCAAAGATAATTTTTCTCTCATCTGATCTGGTACTGAATAGGCAAAGTAGAAAAAGGTGCCACGAGTCAACTGCATATACATGAACCTCCTGTCTGTTTTGGCATGAGAGTCAATTTAAGTGATTTTCCCCTCTTTTCTACTAATTTACTCCCTCCCTGAATCACTCAGTGGCCTCCTTGCAACAGCAAAATAAGACTGAGGCTGTGGAGTTTTCCATAGCTGCAATAAATGAACTTACCCCACCTCTATTTCTCATCACTGGGTTATTACTCTATCTAAAGCATACCGAAGGCAGGGACCCTGTCTTGTTCAATTTTATATTCTGCATGGCTTTCATTTTAATTATGGATTAATAAAACAGGTATAGACAAATGTGTCTCATTTGCTTTTTTTCCCCTTTGTTTTAGCTTATAAACTATTAACGAGCTTCAGTCAGCAACAAGAGAAATATACAAATATCAAGATAATAACAATTCTCTGCTTGAATCTTACAAATGAGTAAAATAAGTCAAGAAGAAAGCTATAGCCAGCATGTGACAATCAGTCTAAACAATTGATAATAACTTATTAGAGTTTAGATATAAATGTTAATGAAAATGGTTCAGATTTACAAAGAATCTTCCCCAGGTATTGAAGTACAGATTGGGTTATAGGCATTAGTGGACACCTGTGTAAGATAAATTGCCAGCCCAAATTCACTGAGACCCACACAACCATACAACTAAACAAACAAACTTTATCTTTAGCAATTTGACATTAAATTTTATTTATCTGGAATCCAGGCTCTGTGTTCTGCCAGTGTAGTTCATAAGCAGAATTTTATTGCAGCTACTTTTATGCTATGGCAGTTTGCATCAGTCTTTGAATATAATCACTTTGTTTAAAAAATCGTAAGTAAATAAATATGTACACATGTATACATATACTCATATATAATAAATTAATATCAATCAAAAGAGGGACATGCTTTGCCTCCTGAGAAAACCTATTGCATGAGCAGTATGCATGTTAATATACAAAGTTTTTAGAAGTTCTGCATTAAAAAGAACAGTCAAACATAGTTCGACTCATCATTTTATCAAATTATTTGACCATGGGTAATTTTATTCAAGTGACACATATTAATGTTTGTGTTTCATGAATAACGGCTTCTGGAACTTTAACGTGGAGCCATAGTGATAAGTTAAAGAAGAAGGCTGTGTAACTCTCCATGTAGTATTACAGCCTTTGCCAGAAGAACAAAACTATCATTATACAGATTTCAAAATGATTATCTTTAGCTAGAGTTACTTCCTTATTAATGCTATTTAATTTTTCTATATATCTTCTTTTAAAATAAAACTATATTTATAGTATAGATATAATAAGAAAAAATCAAAAGATAAGTTATAATCAAAAGGAATAACCTAGAATTTATATCTATACCTCCTTTAGAATATCAGGAATTGTACATTTCATGCCAATTTTTTATATACTACTTGTTTTAAAAATGAGATCCATTTGAATTCAGTACTCATCATTATGATGTATATATAAGAAATGTATTTTTTGGTTTTCATCCACAATTCCAGGCACATAGCTCCTAAAGCCCTTATAATTTTCTATATGAGAGCTGTAGGGACATCTTTAGTTATAATATTTAGTTTTGCCTTCAGTTCCTGAAATAGCTTCGGAGTGATAAAGGTAAAGAGAGTTTATTCCGTTAGTCACAACAAGTTCCTTTCGACCACACATGAGTTTATATTAATAAGGTGATTTTTGGATAATCTTTAAGGATAGAGATTGATTGACAAGTGAACCAAAGCCATGATCAGGGGTCGAAACTTCCAACTCCACCCGCAACCTCCCAGGAAGGGTGAGGGGCTGGAGATTGACTTAATCTCCAACAGTCAATGATTTAATCAACCATGCCTACACAGGGAAGCTTCCATAAAAACCCCAAAAAGATGGGGTCTGTAGAGCTTTCGGGTCGATGAACAAGAAAGTACCCAAATACCAGGAGAGTGATATACCCCAAACTCCAGAGGCACAGAAGCTCCTGTGCTTGGGACCCTTCCAGATCTTGTTCTATGAACTCTTCATCTGTCTAGTCATTTGCATCATTCAATAGTCTCTATAATAAACCACTAATCGAAGAAGTAATTTTTTTTTTCTGAATTCTGTGAGGCACTATAGCAACCCCAAGCCGGTAGTCATAAACAACCCCAAGCCGGTAGTCATGGGAACTCCCAATTTATAGCCAGTTAGTCAATAACACAGGTGATAACTTGGACTTGCAATCGGGGGCAGTCTTATAGGACTGAGCCCTTAACCTGTGGGGTCTAATGCTGACTACAGGTAGAAAGTGTCAGAATTGAGTTAAATCGTAGAAGACACTACTGGTGTCACAGAATTGCCTGGTATGGGGGAAAAAACCTCCACACATCTGGTGTCAGAACTGAAATATTAAGAATAGAAAAGCCAAACAAGAGTATTTTTTTTCTTTAAAAATCATTGATAAAAATGATTACAAAATTTAAAAGATTTTCTACTAACTACACATTTAGACCTATCTGAAGTTTTAATCCAGTACGTTCTCTTAAAGCAGAATGAGGAAAACTCCCATTCCATGTATGAGCACTGTGTAGCATCTAGAGAATTCCATGAGTAGTGTAGATGTTTACTTCCTTCCACCCTTTCGTTCTATGGTGTCATGTCAAAGGGATTGCTCTAACAAAACTTCAGGAGTTGGTTGTGGAAAAGTCATTGGAGCTGGAGGGAGGAGATGAATGTTTTGGTCCCAGGTTTGTAACCTGTGAGCAATATACTCTGGTCAGATTATTCATTCTCCAGGTGACACATATGGTAGTTTAAATGACAAAAGAAGCATGGCTGCAGAGAACATTCTTATATTTTGGTAGCATTCTCAGGGATGCATACTAGAGCCAGAGGCCTCAGTAACACAAGATAGGGACTCAAAGTATCATTATATCAGTTAAGGAGTGAATGATGGGTGTTCTGTAAAATGAGTTTCCATTCCTAGATGGAACATTCAAATATATGTTTGACCAGAGTACTTCCTCAATACCGAAATTACATGTAAAGGAACGGACTCCTATTCCCAGGAGTGGTTGATGGTCTTTACAACACCGTACTAGCATTTCTCAAGAATGGTTTTTGAGTGAAGCGGACATGTGCTGGAAACTTTTTGTGACGGTTTTATTTCATTTCTTGAGTAACATATGTAACTCAAATTATGTTACCTGACATTTCTAATTTGGAACAAATAAATCCCTTCAGTCAAGTTCTCATCAGGGTTCTAGCAAAGTGAGATGACCACCATAAAGAGCAATGCAGGACAAGGATGGAAGGGGTTGTGATCAAATCGATAATGTCATGTCATGAGAAAAAAATCATGGAATTATGAAACAATTCTCCACAGTTGAGGAAAAGTGAAATCAAGTCATTTCAAAGCTGACATAGTTATTTTTACGATCAAAGCATTTATAATTTATTTGTGAGATGTGGGGGATACAATCCTTATAGATTTTAAAACATCATAATGAGCTGAATTCTGAAAGAAAGATATACTTCACACTACTAGCGAAAAACCGTAAATAATATTACCTTTAAAGAGTGCCAAAGTAGGAAACATAAGAAGAATCAAATTTAATTTAGGTAAAATCAGGATATCAATGTCATAAATTCACTGAGACAGCCTGGATGAGGCAAACTTTTGAAGGTGAAGCGGATGTTACTTAATGATGCATTCCTGTGTATAAAGGGAGGAGGAGGCAGAAGAGGAGTGGGTGGTAAGGGTGGGTCTGGGCAGGCTGCCACAGTGGACAGGGTCCAGACTCGAGGCATCTTGGGAGAGGACTGTGTTACAAACGTCATGGTTTTTTCCAGCAGTAATTCCAAAATTTACATAACACTTTGCATTAGAATATATTATACTCAATCCATATATATACTTCTAGTATTAAAATGTTAATAAAGAAATAAATCACAACTATCATAAAAAGAGAAAGAGACCTAAAGAACTATTAACACGCACATACAATTGACATTTAATAATTTCATCTGCCTAGAGAGAAATTGAAACAGAACCTTATATAAGAACTAAATCAAGCCACATTGACTTTCAAAAAAGGATTTTCCCCCACAAGCCAGACTGTGTATAGTAAATTGAAAGCAGTATATAATTTTCATTCAAATACTGGCACAATTGAGAAATTTCACAAAACATAGTTGAATAAGTCATTTTGACATCTGCATCGAGATCTGAATAAGTCTACAGGCCCAATTCATTATGTTTTCTTAGGAGATGAGAATTATTTGAGAGATGGAGCTCATTGGTTCACACAAGATCCGCATGTGGCACATTTGGATTCTGCGGGGAAGGTTTACTTCATTTTATTTAAAATTTAAGAGAAGTGTAGCATTCAGCAGTCCCTTACATTTGCTCTAAATTTTTAGTTGTATTTTTTAATAACTATTAATTTTATTGGAAAAACGCTGGTTAACAAGCACAAAATAAAAGATACAGATGTAGTGTAAAAATGTACATACCTGAAATTTATGCAACATTGGTGACTTGTATCTTAACCTGTGAGACCTATGTACACTGAGGCTTTAAAAAGAATTCTCCTTTTGGCTCAAGGTGCTCATCAGCCATCTGGAACTGCTTCCCAAGCTTCATCCATTATGCAAATAATATTTAGTATTCGTCATGTTTCATCTACTGGTACTAATACATTCATGTTGGATGTTACAGCAGAAGCCCCTGAGAAGGCATTGCCTTTTCATTAGTCATTGGCTTGAGCTCACAGCTCATTACTTTTAATGGCCCTGTGGCGCTTAAGGTCACCGAGCTCCTAAGTGCTGCTGCCTAGAGCGTTACCAATAAAACCAATAAAAACAATTTTCTCTATTTAAGAGAAGCAGTTTTCCTATTTAATTCTTTTCTTCCTTTTATTTCAACTTTTTTTTTTTTTTTTTGTCACCGTGGAATTTCCATCACTTGAAAATAGATAATGACTATTTGAACAAGTGGAACTGTTTTTCAGAAATTTAAGTAAACAGAAGTATTTCTGAAAAGGGTTTAAAAAAGAAAATGCGTGTGTGTATGTGTGTGTGTGTGTGTGTGTGTGTGTGTGTGTGTGTGTAGCCAATGGACTTTTTATAATATTTTTCAATTATCCCTCGTTAAAGTGTCCTTCCTTCCAACAGAATAAGTGCTTAAAGCAATAAAGCTTTAAACCCTAGTGAAACACAGCTCTGTTTATTCCACTTTCTAGTCGTGTGAGTATAAACAAGTTACTTAATCTCTCTGTGCCTCAGTTTTTCCTTCTCTAAAATAGAAATAATAAAAGAAATTATAGGCTTGTAGTGAGAATTAAATGAAATAATATTAAATGATTAAACACTCAGGTACATAATATGTGTCAAGTTGTTAAAGCAAATTGCAATAAAAATCTACAAATTTTGAAATAATTTTAAAAACATAACTGAATAAAAGTTCAAGCCATTATCTATATAAAGTTGTTAAAAATTAAATGAGAAAGACAGCTCTACTTAATTCTAATAAGCATAAATATTAATAGAATATTGAATTCTTAAATTAAAATATCTTAAAATTTATACAAAATTTAATTAGGAAGCCTTATTAGACTTAGACTAATAATTATGAAATAACTGTATATATTTTAAAAGCAGCCCCTAAAAAGACACCAGATGTGGACAACAGTAGAGGCAATCCATTCCAAAAAAGTAAGGAACAGAAAATTCCAGCAAACACTCTCAAAGTCTTAATATGTGTGTATATTTATGTGTGTACGTTTATAATTTTTAAATTCCTAAAACAAATTAGCAAAGTGAATCCAGCACAATATTAAGATATCATTATGAATGTGTGTATGTATATGTGTGTGTGTGTGTGTGTGTGAGTACATATATATTTTCCAGGAATGCAGTAATGCTCTAGTAATGAGAAAACAGTAACATTAGTCATCGATTCATAAATTAAAAGATAAAAGTGCTGGGACCTGCTATCCAAAATGCCAGATTAAACACAGGAATCGATCTTTCCTCCCTCTCCAAATCCTATTGATAGAGGAGAAAAATGTGTAAGAAGATGTACCTTAGTAATAGCTCTGGAAAACAGGAATAAATACTAAAAATAAAACAGAAATGTGAAAGATGGTAAAATAACAAAGCCTCAGAGGTGGAAATAAAAGTGAATGTTGATATATTTGATTGAATACACATTTAAAATAATTTAATGCCAAGAAAATATAAGCTATATTAGAGGACAAATAAGTAACTCAAATATTTGCAACTCATATGACAAGGGCAAAGAAAAGCTCTCTAATGAATGCAGCTGGTCTCACTAAGCAGGAACCATGTACTTTAGTGAAAAAATTATATACTGGGCTCCTAATACTCACAGTAACTTACAAGGACACATGTACACAAACATGTGCAAACAAAAAAACACGTGCAAATACTCAAATGCAAACTGGATAAGAATACAATAATTACTCAACAGTGCCAATGAAGTGTAAATTAAAACAAGGCAACATGTTTTCCCAACTCACTTATAACAAGACAGAATAACAATGCAGAGTATTGAAAATAGTTTGACGAAAAGCAGTTATCATAATTATTCTGAATATACACATAAAAATATATATTAATATATATGAAATATTTTCAATGTATAACGAAAGTATTAAATACTCCAATCTTAGATTTCCACTTCTAGGAATTTTCCTAGAGAAATCTATTTTTGGATGAGTATATAAATTTTTAATAGAAAATATTGGAATATACTTCAATTCTAATATTAGGAGATATGATGTTAATATATTATGATTCTTCAATGCAACACAATACAATGCTATGCAATAACCAATATGATGATACAGCTATGTAATTACATAAAAATATTTTCCTATAGTGTTAAGTAAAATAATATTAAGTATTATCTATAAGTATTACTACTTATAGTATTAAGAAAAATAAAAGTTTGCAAAACAGAATCTATAGTGTCTTATACATGAAGTTGATACTTATTATTCACCTTAATTAGTGAACACTGAGCCACTACTTCTAGAGGAAGTACAGAGTTAGGTTCCTGGCAGCACCTGGTCACAAAGTTTTTATTAACCAGTCAACACATAATCTTGTTTGATGTGTGTTTCTGTTTAAAGATGCACTGTGTTTAATACCTGTTGTTGATTCTTTAACAGAACTCACAGCCAACAGCACATATGACTGATGCCTGAATGAAATATTAACACATATTTTTTCCTGTAAGGCATGTCACAACACTCTTGGGCTTAGGGATGCTCACTGGACAGTACTTTAGCACTATGCTTGGGGACTATTTTAAACAAGGAAATTATCACCAAAAAGCACAAAAAGATGAAAAAATGACACTAAGTGGATAGTGAAAAGGAACCTTGTTTATAGTATGAGAGCTGAAACAAAAAGCAGAATGTCACCTTGTTTGACTTCAGCTGGGAACATGCACATGAAGTGACTCAATTTCTTCTTAACACTGTGTGAATCTGTGAATGACCAAGAAAGTGCCATAAGTATTGATCTGGGGGTTACAAATACCTTCAGCAAGTAGACAAATTTGCAAATACAGAATCCGTGAATAATAAGGAACAACTGTATGTATTAGTAAAGACCTTTCTGGATGGAAGTGACATATCAATTTAAATTAGATTGAGTTAAAAAGAAATTTACTGGATCATGAAACAGGGAAATTCATGGTATGAATCTTGCTTCAAATACAGTGGACTCAAGGTCTAATGGATAGACATTTCTAACTTCCTATTTCTCTTACCCTCTTTTCTGCTTTTCCTTCTTTGACGTTGCAAAGGTGTTTGGTAGCAAAAGTGATCTTCCATTCAACTAGCTTAGTGACTATACTTGAAATAGTGTGTCTCTTTGCAATATCTTCACTAAGAGTCACAGGCAGTAATCATGGGAGAGTTTTCCATCACATGATTTTTCTCCACAACTAATTAGTAGAGTCATTACTGTAAAGAAGGAGCCTGCCTGGGACTGGAGTCACGGAAAAGCACCCTATCTAACCAACAGAGGGTGGAGGAAAGAGAGAGCAATCTGAATACCCTCGAGGCCTTAGATCCAATGTGTTTGAAGCCAGTTTTACTCCAGTTTCCCTATATTGTAATCCAATAATTTTCCTTTAGCTTAAAACTGTTTAAATTGGCATGTTTTCATTTCTATCTGAGCAGTTCTTTACTAAAATCATAGACTGAGTGTGGGAAAAAGAATGCTTCTTAGAGGAACAGGGATGATCTATTAATATGTTTTTTTCAGGTAATTTCAGTGCATATGTGCACACCAGAAGACATAAAATATGAGTTGCTAATTTGGAGGGATTATTAAGTCACCCGTCTCCATTTATTGTTTATTTAAGTTAACTTTCTTTTCTTTTTTTGGTCTACAATGAGCATAAATTATTTGTGTATTGGAAACACATTATTACTAAAATATACAAAAATTAAAATTTACATTGAAGTTAGCACAGAAGGAGTGAAGGAGTGAAGACTGAGCTATGCTGATTTTTACAGGTTAGAAATTCAAATAATGTCACATACTTTAAAACTAATTTAATGCAAACACAAGATATGTTTTCAAAAAAAAAACATTAGTTTTATTCATTGTTTCTCAACTGGACCAACTGTATTAGAATTACTGAAGTACTTGTTAAAAATTGGTATTTAGACCGTACATTGGACATAATGAATTGGAAGAATTGGTGTTGGGGTATTGGGATAAGGATTTCTAAGAAGCTTCTAGGTGATTTTTAAATCCTTCTAATTGTATAAAACGATTGTCTAGTGTAATAGAAACCTACTGTGTTTTCATAATAATATATCCTGAATAAAAATTTATTTAAATCAATGTTTAGAAGTAGAAGACATCATTAGATAATCATCTAAAGCAAATATCTTTGTGTGCATATATTACAGGTGTTTTCAACTCAAAGCAAATATCATGTCACATCCAAATCAAGAAGGAAAATTAAAGTAAATTATGTGCTCAAAGATAGAACAAAACCTTTTATTTTCAGTCATATCTTGAAGAAAAATATATTGATGGCTTTAGTATTAAAGAAAAATAATAGGGTAAAACAATATTTTTTTCTATTTTCAAACAGAAGAGTAAAGCATTTTTAAGAACAGCAGGAGACTGAAATAGAGGTAAAACTAAAAGAAAATTGACCTTGGGATAAATTTTTAGCAAATAAGAGAACTGAATGCTGAGCTTGAAAACTAACTTTCATTACAATATATTTTTATTATAATCCATGCACTATGTTCATGCTTTGCAAGAATCCACGACATCAGTTTTTCAAGTCATTTTTATATCATTCTACAAAGCCGAACATTACATCTGAATGAGTTTAGAGGATTGCCAACACAAAGCTGTTTGTGAGAACAAATTCAGTGAGAAAATATAAGGGAAAACACTTTATAAAGTATTAGATATTTTTTGAACTATTATGCAATATTATTTGTTATCGCATCTGCTTAACTGGCCCAAGGCAAGTCTATATCTTAATAGTTTTCAACACACTGAAACTAAGAACTTTTAAATAAGTGTCATTAAAGTTTATTGTAGGAAAGGATTGGGAATATAAAGACACAAATAGCATTTATTTATTAACAAACAATGCTGAGTTCTTGCAGTGGGCCAAGCACTATTAGTGTTTTGAGAAGCAGTTTAACAGGGAGGCAAAAGTAATAGGTAAATATATTGCAGCATGCATGTGTTTTGATGGGGGCAAGTGCAGAAAGCTCTGGGTTCGTGTATTAAGAATGCATACCATATACTTACAGAGTCAAAGAAATTGTCCATAAAAGGAAATATTGCTATCAAGCTGTGCAAGATGAGAGGTAGTTTACCAATCTTTTAATGGCTGGTGACTGTAGGCGATAAATCAAGGACTGTAGTTTAGGGTAGGGTTGCATCAATTTTGAATAAGAAAGTGTTGAGAGCTGAGCCTGAAGGTTGTTGTGAGACTTCTATCCTGCAGACAGTGGAAGATCATTGAAAGGTTTTAAGTGGAAGAACTAGATGATTTAGAATAAGGGTCAGCACACTTGTTCTGCAAAGGGCAGATGGTAACTACTTTAAGCTCCTTGGATCATTTGTTCAACTCTACCTTTGTAACACAAATGCTATATAGATAAGATGTAAACAAATGAGTATGGTTGTATCACAGTAAAATCTTATTTACCAAAACAGGTGGCTGGCTGGATTTGACCCATGGCCATAGTTTTGGCAAACATTGATTGTCAAGTTCAACTGGCTGAAGAATGAAGAATGGATTTAAGAGAGGCAAGGATGGAGATAGAATACATGAGATCCTGTTGCAAAAATCCAAGTGCAAGTGTCTTAACTAAGAGAATAAGATGAAGCAATAGATAGAAGTGAAATGTAGGAAATAGAAATTTAAAAGATGTAGCAGTTGGTGATACGAAGAATGTAGGTAGATGTCATGGATGAAGATTAGGATTGTTTTGAGTCACTGGGAAGACAACAGAAACATTAATTGGGATAGCAAACAAGACCTGAGATGGGATTGGTATTAAGTAGAAGAGAAATAATTTCTGTAACTTATGACATGAAATCTATGAAAGGTGACATCCAAATAGAGAGTGATATTGTCTAATAGGTCAGAAACTCAGAGTGGAGATCTGGGGTGCAAAAGTAGCTTAGATGCTCCAACTCTGGAATTCGGTCCATAGGAATATTGAAA
>NW_011888813.1:8093655-8104987 GCF_000151845.1 Pteropus vampyrus
TTGCATTGCTATTTTATTAAAAGTGTGAATGTCATTATCCTAAACCTTTTATCTGAGTGTTGTGATTCTTAACATTGTGTGATACTTGAAGACATACTTATTCATAACACAGAATATACATTTTATCACCTTTTTAGTAAAATTCCCTTACTTTACATTACATATATAAAAATATTCAAGAACAAAGGTAAAGGGTCAAAGGAAACATTTCAGGGATTATTAAAGTAGAGAACATTATACTATATTTACCTGCTGTGATCATTATTTTTATCTCACATATTCTGAGCTGAAAGGTGGTTTTTGTTTTTCACTTTACAAAAGACAGCCAACTACTGTTTTGTGTAAAAAGGAGAGCTGCATCTCATGACTTCAAATTAAAATGTGTGCATAAATAAAAGTCAGAAATCTCATTGTCAAATGCACTGTATTTTATTCTGGAAATTAAGAAAACAATGGAAGTGAATAATGACTACCAGTGCATGTAACTGTGGCCCTAATCTGATGCTTATTCACTGGGAATGGGCTCACTGAGTTGAATGTGTACATATACTATAGAGGCCTGTGCAACTGACTAAGGTATTCCAGATGGAAAATTAGCGTGTCTTGGTGAACATTTTATGACACTATTATAGTGAAAAGCCAATGAATGTTTAGTACTAGAAAAAAGAACCTATCTATAAATCAAAGACAAACTATAATGAAAGATAAGATAACTTTACATAATAAATGCAGTTAAAACGTGCCATCCGAGATTTCATTACAACCAAGGTTCATGATTACCACTCCACTCACCCCCCGTTTTTCTCCCCAAAGCATGTCTTTCTATGATCCATGAAAGCTCATCATCATGGAGTTTATCATTCACTGAATGCTGTACTTCTGGTCATGGATTTTTCATGAAAATGAAGCTTGGATGGATCAGTCTTCAAGAAATATTTGAGAGTTACACGTCATAGAGTGGTATAAAATCCTATTAAGAACAGCAAACTTTTTGCCACATTTTTTATTTATATTTTAACTAATGAAGTAATCAGATTTTCTACCTTCCAAGTCATCCATGAAAAATATAACCTAGCTCAACAATAACAGTAATTTTCAAGTAGCCGCCACAACGACCTCTAGGCAGATAGTTATGCAAAAATCTGACCTCTGTTCAAAGATGGAAGATGTCGAATGCTAGTCATCATGACCAAACCTTGGGAAAAAAATGATGTGCTCAAGAGATGAACTCTTTACGAGTTTCATGTCAATAATTTTCCTCAGTTATTCTGCTTCAAATGATCTCCCTTTTAATTTTTTCCTTTCTTCAATTTGACAGCATTCTTCATTTAGTAAAATATTTCTGAGCATTGAATATGAGTTCAGAATGAGAAACAAAAATCTTGAAGTAGAAATACATCTTTTGATGTCACTAATTATCTTAAGCAATATAAAATGGATTAAGTTCGTTGCCAAACTTTGTTGCCTGTGCATTTCTTTGTCTCTTAAATATAATTCATCTGGCTATTATTTGTAAAAGATATTTTGAAAGAAGCACAAAAATTGCAGTCTTTAAAGTTTTATACATTTACTGCAGAATATCAGAGCTAATTCAACTTTATTCATCCTACTGAAAGTTAAGCTTAATTTTATATTAGTGCTTAAAGTGAATTCTAACTTGGAAAATAAAGAAGGAACTTACAAATACTCTCTTCTTCCAAGTTCTAGATAATATTGGAATTCACACTGCACACACGGGTTGTTTAATAACATTCAAGTGCTGCAAGAAGCAGTTTAATTTCTTCTGGACTAAAGGGAAACTGTTTACAAAATAATTCAGAGTTAATTTATGTGCTTAGGAAGAGCAGTATGTGACCAAGAAGTCTAGGATGAAAGAGAAAAAAAGGCAGATGTTCCAAAAAAATAAATAAAGAGAGAGATCAGAGTGGTTTAGTGATATTATCCTTTAATCTTTGACCTGTGTGAGCTTGTGCTAAAATCCTTTCCATTGTTTTCCAACCCTTCGAGTATTCTTTATTGAAACCTAGATTATTTACCCAAATCGTGAAATATACTACCTACCATGTAGTTAGGTACATATTCTGTCCAGCAATCTTCAGGGGGCAATGGTTTACTTGACTCTAAAACATGAAAGGGTATAATGAAGATACACACACAAATACATGCACAATTATGTATTTATATATAGCTATATGTACATATACATACATATACATACATATATAGAGAGTGTGTGTGTTTGTGCACTATATACTATATGTGTCTATTTTCATCTCATACTTCCTAGTGTTTCAAAATAGATCACTCTAATCTGAGCATGAATTTGACTATTTTCAAATTCAGATTCACAGTGGCCATCCAAATATGTCCATGGCATTTGAAACTAACTTTTATTTTTCAAAAGGACAATTAAGAGGGATTGACATTATTTGAAATCAGATTTAAACATAAGGAGTAAAATGAGATAGATGAATTAAAATAATCTTCAAGAAGTTTTCAATTACAATGAGGTTAAATCTCAAGCATACTTTCCTGGTTAAAAGTGTATATATTTTATTCACTTTTGAATAACAATAAATGCTATTAAAGCATTAAATGTGGATGCTTTTAAAGCATAAATCACCATTACCTATGCAATAATACAAGCATTATTTGTTAACCTTGAAATTATTAATAATGAGGTCTGTTGTATTGATTCTACAAGTCATCGATTTTTATATTTATTTAATAATTATCATTAAAGGAGATGACCCATTTTAACAGATTAGTTTATATAACAAAAGAGTTAGACCAGAGGTGTCTATTTATGCTTTAATGTCGACCAGAGGTAAGTTATCATGAAACATAAATCATGTCTTTGACTTATTCATCAATCTCCTTTCTTTCTGATATCACAACTTTCTTCTATTTTTTCCCCTGAGGACAAATTCTTTTCTCTTGCTTTAGCTGCATTTGACCATGCCCTCCTCTCTCACTCTCAGGCACCTTGTAGAGTTTGCACACCTGACTCATAGGTTAGACACATTTCCCCACTTCAAAGAGGAGAGAGCTGAGATAATGAAGTTATTGACTTGACCAAGGTCGTACAGCTACTAAGTATCAGAGATTTGAATCAAACACGGTTGTGTCAGATTCCTGTCCTCAATCCAGCCTGGACATTTATTGTTAATAAATGTTATTTTCCTTCCCCTTCCAGCTCCTATGTCATAACCATTCAACAAAGAACTAATGGGTTAATGGCTGAGGATTTCTTTCATAAATAAAACACACGTACAATTGTCTGCAGTGTGTTTTGTGGTGAACAGCTTTGAGGTTATTTATTTCTACGCTTTAGTAACTATCTTCCTGACCCATTCACCCAGCTTCAAGGTTGCTTTCTTTGGAACACTCTAACTTTTTAATACTAGTTTATCCCCTGAGTGTAGCTGTCAAGCACAGCCTTCCTGGTGGCTGAGACTGATCCCTGAGTTGGCAGAGTGTCACTGAGGGATGTGGTTCTCCTCTTATCTTGCACCTTACACTTACAAAGGTGTTAGCAATGTCATTGCCTGCCCATGCTCACAGACACTCCAGTTGTCAGCTTCTTGACAGACAAGTTTGCAAATCTTTCAACATATATTTCTTGCCCCCCTCCAGAGTTATACAGACCTTGGAAGGCAATGTGTCTACTGAATGTCATCATAAGGTTTCTAAAGGATGACTCGGGGACTTGATTTTCTTCTCAATTGTATTTTAGATAAAACTTTGTAAAATCTATCAAAGAAAAACCTGTTTTTTCAAGACCCACATCAGTCTCAAATTCATTTGTATTTCTTCCAATTTTATTGTTGAAACTTCAATGCTGCCTTATCGTTGTATTTCTTTTCTACATCATAAATTTCTTCTATTACTTTTTTAAAATTGTCTCTTATCATTTCTGCTTTCTAAACAAGCAAACACAACAATGAGTTGACTCTTAGGAGTTGGTTTAGATTTGGAGTAACTTTCAATGTTCTCAGAAATTTGAATATTTGTGTTTGGGTATCTCCCTTTTTAGGCACAGGGCCTCAAAATTTTCTTATTATCTGTGTAATAGCATGGCAGTGATTCTGTATTGCATCTGTTTATCCCACTGCTGGTGCCTTCATTGAGATCTTTGCTGGCCCTTGTCAGCCCCCTCATTCGACTGACGCAGACTCTATCCACATTGATTTTTCCTCCTGGACTTTCTAAAATAGTTGATCATTAACGCCCCTTGCCCATGTAAAAATTCTAACACAATTTTCCATTTCCTATAGGACACAGATTATAATCTTCCACAATTTGTCCCTTGATGTTTTCCTAAGACATAACAGTACAATTTCAGTCTTTTTCTTACTACTTTCCTGTCACCTAACCCCCAGTTAACTACTCTCTCTAACTTATTATCTACAAACAAAGAAAAGCTTCAACTGGTAGATCTGGCCCTGCCAGTCTCTTACCTAACACATTCCCATAATTCCCATCCACAGAAGAATACCTGCCCATTAAGTATTCAGGATGGCACATCAAGGGTTTCACCCTCCAGTGTCGCCCAGCTCCAACCTACTCTTGCTCACTATTTACCATTGAGCTAAGATGAATCAAGTGAAGTTTCTCAAACTCACTTTCTCTCAGCTCTGGTCCCAGTCATGCACATGCTGTGTTCACGTCCTATGTCCTTTACACACACCACACCCTCATTTGGATGACTTCCATTCAGCTCAGGAACGATATCCTCCAGTAAGTTTGGTTGTTATTACTGTTCCTGACATGTCCCTGTGCATTTTCCTTTCAGCGGTCATCACATTGGATTATAATGACCTGCACTCCATTAGAGCATATCTTCTTTTAGGGCAGGCCTATATTGTGTTTTTGTAATTGCTCCCTAGAGTCTAGGATATCTATGATATCTGGGATAGTACCAGTACTTAGGAAACAATACAGACTCAATTACTTAAAGGAATTACTGTGAAAGAAGGAATAATCCCTATGCTCTAATTTCACATGTCTACGAACATGATCTTCCACTTGTCTCCATCTGTGCATCCTTGAAGACTCAGTACTAATATCCATACCGTAAAACGTGCCCTATATATTAGATCATTTTCTTCCTTTGTGCTCCCACAATGTTTTGAATATGCATTGGCACTTGTGTTTTATTTACTGATTTATCTAAGTGTCTCTCTCCCTTGCTCAGCTTTAGAGAGTGCTGTGTCCACCACAGAATATCCATTTCTAGCACCGTATTGGGTACACCTTAGGTGTTCAATAAGTAATTGATCAATAGATGTAAACAAATCTCAGATGGTTTCTGACTTGAGATCAAGATTCTAAGTTTGTAGTGTTATCTATGTGTCTAACTATCCTCACATAATATGAGTTAGTGTTAATTCCTTAATATTAAAAGCCTCAACTATTTAAAATAAGCTATTCTCTTCTATATATTTTACTTCAGTTCTAAAAGGATTACCTCTTGTCTTATAGGAATCATTTAAAAAATATATTTCTGCATCAATTTTATGGGTATGCACTCATGCTCCCATACTACTTGATTTTATACCTGTTTTTAATTCTTTATCATTTTCTTAGAATCTTGGGCTACTTATATTCTTTCATTTGATTACCTGTTCTGACCTCCTAGAACCCTAGCAACCATACCTTGTCCATTAATTAATTGAATAAATATATGCAGAAAACTTCTATGTCTCAAGTACTATTTTAAATGCTGAAGAAACGTTAACAAATATAACTGATAAAACGTCGCACTCTTGTGCAGCTTATATTCTGGAGGAAGGAAATACACAATAAGCAAAACAAATATGGAAATCACATTGTTTATTAGAAAGTGACAAACGTTATTAAATATGGAAAAATGGAGTAAGAAGTGACAAGAGAGCAAAAATGAGCTGGTGGTTGAATTTTGAATAGAATGGTCAGTGAAGTCCTTGCAGAAGTTAACTTTGATCAATGACTCGAAGGGAGTGAAGCAGGAGCCATACATATTCTGTGAAGATTACAAGCAGAGAATATTATGTGCCAATGCACTCAGGCGGCAACATATTTATGCTATCTTAGGAAAAGCAAGGAAGTTTCTGTGTCTAGAATAGAGCAAGAGAGGGAAGATTATTATAGATGAGAATAGAAAAGCAACAAGAAAGTAGAAGGTCATTAAAGGTTTAGAACAGAAGAGCTACATAATTGGGCTTAAAAGAGGGACTGAAGATGTTGTGTTGATACTAGACTCTAGTGCAGAAGCCAAGAAACCATTTAAGGGGTGAAAGCAATCATCTAGCCCAGAGATGGTGGTCGCCGGACCATGGTGATTGAAGTACAGGTGATGAGAAGTAGGAAGAATTTGGATATGCTTCAAAGCAAATAGAATTTTTTATAAATTGAATGTGAGGTGTGAGAACAAAGAGAAGGAAGAGTCAAGGGTGGCTGCAAGTCAAATTGTCCTGAACAGTGGAGAAATTAAATCGCTATTAAATGCAATAGAAGTGGTTTTGAAAAGACAAGAATATCAGAAACTTTGTTTCGAATGTTGTGAGGTTGAAATGTTTATTAGACATTTAAGTAGAGATGTCAAATGGACAATTTTCTATGTGTATGGAGTTCAGAGAAAAGATACAAAATGGAGGTAAACTTGGGATACACAAATGGTATTTAAATCTCTGAGATTAAATGAGAGACGATCCAAGGACTGGAAACTGTCTTATTCGAAGGTGAGAGGCAGTTGAAGAAGAACCAGCATAGTGAACTTGACAGAGCAATAAAGGAAGAAAACTAGAAAAATATGTGGTGTCATAAAGAGAAAAGAGTTAAAAAGTGTGAAATGAGGACTAGAAAGTGGCCATTTCCATGAGCAGTTAGGAGGTTATTGGTGACTCTGACAATGCTGTTTAATGAAGAGGTAAAGGAAAAGCCTGATTATAGTTTCTTTCTATAATTATTTCATTAATATTCTGGGAAATATTGAATCTTAGCAGTGTTTTCTCACACCTTTGCCATTGCTCCCTTAAGTGCTCTGCAGTTCAGCGAAGTAACATACTGTATGTAATTGTTTTGTTAAAAATAATACTAACAATAAAAGAGGGGGAAGTGGCCGGGTGGTATTTTTAGAAAAAAAGAGAAGAGACGAATGTAAATAGTTGAAGGATTGCTTCCGTCACATCCAATGAGACTGTTCTCTGGAGAAAGAAGACAGAGTACAGTTGTACAGGTTGTGCACTGCATAAATCCTGAAGCAATACTTCACATCATAGTGTTTGTGAATGGCACTCTTCAAAGTTATATATTTTTAAATCCAAAATGATTGTGTATGGTGGCTCTGTTCTCGACTGGTATAGAATTGGAGACATAAATCTATTGTAGTCTTAGTCTCAATTTCTGTTTCTCATGTTTGTGCATTTCTTAACACAAAATGGGATTCCCCAGTTTAAACAAATTTATTTTTCAAATGCCATGTAAATTTAATCCTACTCCTTTTGGAATGCACAAAATCACATATTCCATTTTACTACAAGCATTTAAAAATTTGTTAAGAATAATTTTTGATGATACACCTTATATGCCAGCCTTAGTACTCAACTCTAAGATACATGTCTCTATATCTCAAGCCTCCAAAATGATCAAACTCTGGAAGTGAGATGGTTCAATCACGTATTTCATCAAATGATTCATCAAATAAGTCACACCTTCATGCTTATGTGTATCTTTCTATCATTTGATAATCTATTTATCCTCTATTTACATATTCACCTAATAACTCCTAGCCCCCCAACATTCAGAATTTGAATACTAGAGATTCCAAGAATAAAAACATGATATCCACTGCTCATGCTGTTATGTTAGCCATTGTTGCGCAGCAAACTCTCCCCAAACATAGTGACTTTTAAAGAGCAACCATTTTACTATATCTTATGATTTTGTGGCTCAAAAATGTTTGCAGTGTTCAGTTGGGTAATTCTTCTCTTTCATGTGTCAAAATCTGATCACTTGATATTTTGCAGCTTGGGGTCTATGTTTGTCAGGAGGGTCCAAAACAGCTTTAATCACATTCCAGGGAGAGAAAGCTGGAAGGCTGGGTATAGCCTGGTACCTCTTTCTCTCCATATTGTCTCAGACCCTTTCCACATTCTCTCTTCTGAATGGAGGGTAGAAGGATTTTTTTATATTATAATTCAGGAGTCCAAGAGTAAGTGATTGAAGAAAAAGGGAGTGAAAAAGAAGTATCTTAATCCTCAGCCAGGAAACTAGCTCATCAATTCCATTGTATTTTTTTGGTGAAAGAAATAACGCACAGTTCCTTGGTTTAGGGCAATGGTACATAAACCACAACTCTCAGTAGGTTGTGTAGTGAAAATTATGTGGCCATTTCTAATCCGCTACATATGCTAATCTTTTAATGGAGAAAGTATATTTATTAACACAATGCATTACTGTGACTGAGAAAAAAGCTACTAACATTCTAAGGGGTGGTTGATAAGATCATTTTCTTGGGCCAAGTATATCTGGAAAGCCTATGTTACAGCTTAAGTGACAAAATATTTGCTTTGCCAATCCAAATATGGATAAAGACTTAGGAAACTTGAGCCCTAAATTCTTTCCAGTTAATGCTCTGCTCATTAAAGGAAGTGTTTCTGAAAAGGCAAAGACCACCACCATAATCAACAAAAATGTGACACTTCATTTTCAAGTTCTCCCCTGACTTCAAATAACTCATCTCTCCTTATAGTTTCTTAAAACGTTGTCTGTATAGCAATGAAATAACGAGATGATGACCTAAAAAATCAAGCAAGCAAAATACTCATGAACAGTGACCCTGCCATGGCGTAAATGTGAGATGGGATACAAATATTGTTCCCTTGGTCTTTCATGGAAAAGAAGAGTCATTTTGTGGCTATTTAAGACAAGATAATTGCAATATTACAGTAGGTCCCCATTGTCTTATACTGCCTAATCACCCAAAGTCATGCTGTGGAAAAAAATACCAGTTGAACATAAATGTCAAGAGTTAGTAATGGTCTATACAAACTGTCCATGATCCCACTGAAGTGTTTTAAAAGAATTTCTAGAAGAGTTGTTATATATCCCACATGTAGCCATATTTGAGGCAATGTCATTAGCAGAAAATAGTCTCAGAGTAGAAGCTTTATAATCTTAGGAATAAATGACTTACTGCATTCAAAAGGTAACAATTCCAAAAATTCTCTATTCTAAAAGCACCAGCACAAGATTATTTTCTATTTGCTGCTTCACTACCCAGATCCTCTTTTCAATACCGACTGAAGACTTTGTATTTGCATGAGGAATTAAATGTGCAGTGAAGAAAGATTGATTTTTAGACCTCTTCTTGAATTTTCAGAAGTGAGGGAGTAAAAGAAAAAAAATGAGATAAAAATTCACCAACAGCTCAGATATCCTAAACGGAGTGATTTTTTTTTTTTTGAGGTATCCAAATTCTTAAAATATTAGCTTTACCTTTCATAAGTATGCTATTAAAAAAAAAGAAGAAGAAGAAAAGAAAAAGAAAAAAGAAAAAAAGAGACCACAGTGGGAAAGAGTCCATTAAAAAAAGATAGCTATCTACATTGTCTTGTAATAAAATAAATTATTTTTAACAGGTTATGCATTTTAAAAGATATGTCTCCCCAACATGAGCAGTCTTATAAAGATGATCTATTTGTTTATCAACATGATTATGTACAGAAAATATATGTTTGTAGCAATACAAAAATAATTTTAACTCACTAGTTTTCAAAATTAGAAGTTTTATTATGATTTTTTTTATAATAGAACATAAATTAGAAACTGAGAATTGTTCCCTCTCCATAAAAATATATTAAATTTTAGCTTAAAGGCATTTGATATCTAAACCATAGCTCTAGCAGATAGCAGTCTTTTTACTTTGGTCAAGAGGCTATAAACAATAGTGAAAGGTTAAGTGAGAGAGCACTCATGGTGTCATCAAAATATAGTATTTTATATTTATCTGGTGTTTACAGTTTCCAAAGGTTTTATTAACTCTTTGATTTTATTTACTTCTCACAAATCTCTGAAGCAAGTTACAGTAAGTGCTTTGGTGAATTTCATTTTTCGTATGGAGGTACTAAAGCACAATGACACAATCAAATTAGCAAAGTCAAATTTGAACTAAAGTCTCTCCCATGCTACCATGGGTTCTTACCTGTGTAGACTAAGTAAACACTCACTTCCTCATGCTTTTGAGTCAAATGGACACTTACATAAATTGCCAGCTGGCTGTTCTATATTTAGTACCAGATGTTAAATATGTGATGAACTCATTCTAAATAGCATCTTATGATACCCAACTAGAGGTTGCTACTGTCCAGATCTGATTGGAACTGGGAGAATCCTTCAACTGAGAACAGAAACCTTATGCACTTTATTTATATTCTAGCCAAAACCCAAATACATGGCAGAAACATTTAATATTTACCAAATATCCAAGAGTTTCTCTACCTTTTGCAATCTTCTTTGAAGTATAATTATGGCCATGTGATTTATTCACGGCCAGTGAAATGGGAATCAAATTGACACGTGTGACTTCTGGATCAGTGCCATTAAGCGGGTGATGAACAGACCTCCTCCATTACTCTACCACATGTTCCAAGCTGTATAGTGTCAAGATGGAGGAGGATGATCACACCTGCATCAGACTGACGCATAAGCAAGAATACACCAATATGGTGTTAAACCACTAAATTTTTTCAGGTGTTAGTCTAATGCAGCGGCTAGCCTCACCAGTTCTAATGAATATAACATAGTATTTTCAAGAAACAGAAAATGCTTTCTGCACCTGGTACAGTTTTTGTGACTGTTACCATAAACTGATTAAACAGCAACCTTTCAGCTACAGAGCCTGTTAAGAGTCCCAGAACTTCTCTGTACAGATGTGGGACTTAGAATTCAGACTTAACCTGGAAACCCCTCGTTCCCAGCACATCCAGAGCATAGGGTAACATCTCCTCTGTTGTACAACATGTGAGTTATTATAAAATATTTATGTCAAAAAGAAACTGAGAATCACAATAGAATGTGGCAATGCTGATCAAGACAGAAAAATGACCAGTCACTGAAAGACATTTTGAAATGCTAATAGAGGAAGAAGGCTTTAAATATATGTATTTAACAATACAAATAATTACAGATTTAAACATAATAGCAGAAAGTCTCTGAAATGACATTTTGCAGTTCCATCAGTCAAAGATTAAAAGGTGGAGAGATTGTCACTCCGATGAGTTTTAAACCTGAACACAAGAAAGATTACTAGACTTCCCATTGCATACTCACTTGAAATATTGACATCATG
>NW_011888813.1:8106117-8129489 GCF_000151845.1 Pteropus vampyrus
CATAAAAATATATTAAATTTTAGCTTAAAGGCATTTGATATCTAAACCATAGCTCTAGCAGATAGCAGTCTTTTTACTTTGGTCAAGAGGCTATAAACAATAGTGAAAGGTTAAGTGAGAGAGCACTCATGGTGTCATCAAAATATAGTATTTTATATTTATCTGGTGTTTACAGTTTCCAAAGGTTTTATTAACTCTTTGATTTTATTTACTTCTCACAAATCTCTGAAGCAAGTTACAGTAAGTGCTTTGGTGAATTTCATTTTTCGTATGGAGGTACTAAAGCACAATGACACAATCAAATTAGCAAAGTCAAATTTGAACTAAAGTCTCTCCCATGCTACCATGGGTTCTTACCTGTGTAGACTAAGTAAACACTCACTTCCTCATGCTTTTGAGTCAAATGGACACTTACATAAATTGCCAGCTGGCTGTTCTATATTTAGTACCAGATGTTAAATATGTGATGAACTCATTCTAAATAGCATCTTATGATACCCAACTAGAGGTTGCTACTGTCCAGATCTGATTGGAACTGGGAGAATCCTTCAACTGAGAACAGAAACCTTATGCACTTTATTTATATTCTAGCCAAAACCCAAATACATGGCAGAAACATTTAATATTTACCAAATATCCAAGAGTTTCTCTACCTTTTGCAATCTTCTTTGAAGTATAATTATGGCCATGTGATTTATTCACGGCCAGTGAAATGGGAATCAAATTGACACGTGTGACTTCTGGATCAGTGCCATTAAGCGGGTGATGAACAGACCTCCTCCATTACTCTACCACATGTTCCAAGCTGTATAGTGTCAAGATGGAGGAGGATGATCACACCTGCATCAGACTGACGCATAAGCAAGAATACACCAATATGGTGTTAAACCACTAAATTTTTTCAGGTGTTAGTCTAATGCAGCGGCTAGCCTCACCAGTTCTAATGAATATAACATAGTATTTTCAAGAAACAGAAAATGCTTTCTGCACCTGGTACAGTTTTTGTGACTGTTACCATAAACTGATTAAACAGCAACCTTTCAGCTACAGAGCCTGTTAAGAGTCCCAGAACTTCTCTGTACAGATGTGGGACTTAGAATTCAGACTTAACCTGGAAACCCCTCATTCCCAGCACATCCAGAGCATAGGGTAACATCTCCTCTGTTGTACAACATGTGAGTTATTATAAAATATTTATGTCAAAAAGAAACTGAGAATCACAATAGAATGTGGCAATGCTGATCAAGACAGAAAAATGACCAGTCACTGAAAGACATTTTGAAATGCTAATAGAGGAAGAAGGCTTTAAATATATGTATTTAACAATACAAATAATTACAGATTTAAACATAATAGCAGAAAGTCTCTGAAATGACATTTTGCAGTTCCATCAGTCAAAGATTAAAAGGTGGAGAGATTGTCACTCCGATGAGTTTTAAACCTGAACACAAGAAAGATTACTAGACTTCCCATTGCATACTCACTTGAAATATTGACATCATGAGATATGTAAAAACGATCCACAAAAGAAAAGAGAATTCAAAGAAAAAATTTTTTTTTTCTTTAAAGGATACCTGGACAATAATTTTTCCACGTCTTAAAAATAATAAAAAGAAGTTAATACCCCAACACGCTTTGGGTATTCTATGTTGTCGTCCCTTTGCATATGTGTGTATATGCGTGCGTGTTTAAATTTCCTTTTCACTAATAGGTTATCCATTTTAGTCCCATTTGTTGACTTAGTGATCTTCAAAGCATCTTTTCTTTAAATCCCAAATATAGAGTTCTTCTGGAATTTTTTTTAATTTAGTTAAAATTTTCATCTAGAAATCATTATAGAATCAAAGGAAATTGCAAAGAGATTTACAGGGAGATCCCACTCTGGATATTTTAAAAGTCAAAACACTAGTTAAGTGGATCTCAATTAATAGTTGAAGACATAGTCTTATGAGCAGAATGGACATTCCGCGTAACCTAGTGCGTCTCCCATCCTAAAGAATGCTGTCTCCATCAAGCTCATTCCTGTCTGTACGTAGAACCCATTACATTAAGGCCCAGTAACTGCCATCACGTCCTCGTCAGAACATTCATCAAGCCTGTGGTTTTGATCTACACAGGGAATGACAAGGAAATCAGAAAGTTTTAGTCACAATGTGTTTTAAGTGAATTAGAACTCTAAGTGATCTAGAGCTTAAGTATCCATTCAAACACCCACCAAAGAATATTTGTTTGTTTGTTTACTGGATTGGACCAAGAGTAAAAACTCATCTTAGTTCAAGATCAAGAGCCATCTCCTGTAAGAATCAGATGAAGAAATTTCTATGGCTGGCTTGGCTGAGCAGCAGAAGCTGGGCAGGGCTTGCTTTCGGTGTTTAACCTGTAGCTGCTGGAACAACTTGTTTGAAACTTCAGTATTTTATCTCATTCCTAAAATACCCCTAAAAGCCATAGTGAAGGATGTTGGTCAGTGTCACCTGGAAGGAGAAATCCACAGTTTGTTTTTTTATCACATTTCAGACTGTAAAAAGACAACTACGTTTGTTTACTGAGCAGAGTCCCACTTGGAAACCAGCATAAAGCATAACTGGTTTCAGTAACTTTTCCCATTTCTTTAATCCTAAAGTTATCCACAAAGCAAAGGAAACAGTATCCAAACAAAATGTAGCATAATTAAATGTAATCTTAAGTATTTCTTTTCTTCTTTGAAGCACTTCTAAACACACACAAGCACTGTGTGCTCACGCTTCCCCATGCATGTGCACACACGCACATACACAGGGTTGAAGTAAGAACAGATGCTTAGGAGGGGCTACAACAGCTTAAGCATTCATGTTCCCAGAAAGAGTGGTTTAGATAATCACTGCATTAGCTTGGGAATTTTGGATTCTCTTTCTGTATCTCTTTGAAATAACACCCATCTTCCTTGCCAATAAATAGCTTATGCATGTTTTATTACAGGTGTTTAAAGCTGTGTTGGATATTTGAACACCAAAGAGTTACAAAACCATGACACACAAATAACCTGTGTTGCAATGATCAGTCTTATATCTCAAATGTTATAACTGCTGTGTATGTAAATGATTCATCAATGGTATTTAATCAAATTTGGGAAGCTTTTCTAGCATTGCAAATACTTGTTTTAAATTTTCACTTCTATCTTCTCATTCCTGCTTTTTTTTTTTAAATTTGAGTTCTTTTATTGTATATTTGTTCCAATCCAGACATCATCACAGTTTTCAACCTTACACATTCCCTGTCCTTGACAAATGAGAGTTCATTGATTTCTTTTCAAAGTGGCATTTCCAATTTAATAAATGAGACATTTACTGTGTGACCTTAGGAAGAATGCTTAACCTCTCTGGGCATTACCATCTTCCTGTATAAATGTAAATGAGAGATAGGAATCACTAAGTTCTGTTATTGGATAACATTTTAATACTTTTTTCAAAGTATATTTTTATTTCTTCCAAAAATATGTGTTAATGCATACTTATCTTGATGAAGAAAAAGATAGTAAATTGAATATATTTCCAAGAGCCTCTCCCATAATCCCAGATTTTTAAAAAAGATACTTGCTTAGACTCTGCTTTCCAAACTTGTACTTCAAATCTTCTCTCGAAGTTTCTTTCCTCTTGGGGAAGGGAACCAACACTTGAAAGAAGCATTTGCATCCATTGTAGTCCCTCCTAAAGCCTGTCCAAGGACAAGACTAACTCAGGAGGGAAGGTGTCTTTGTCCTAAATTGAGGTTAAATACTTACCACTCCTAGGGAAAGCTTACATTTCTTTTGTGCTATGTGTCTGTGAATGTTTTATGAATCTAATTGAGCTTAAGAATCAAGTTTCTCTGACAGACACAGTTGATTTGGAAGAATAAAAATACAGCAGAAAGTTATCGATTTTTGAGGGATCTACGCCTTGTGAAAAATTAACCAGACATTCCTTCAAAATCAATACGATTACCCTTGCTGCTTCAGAACTGTTACTGGCACGAAGAATGCCTCCATCGCAGAGGGCAGTTGTTGATTTGGTGGGTCTTATGAAAAACCACGGGCAGGTGATTTTCCTCTATGAACAAATCTCTCCTTTCTCCCCACGCTTTCTAATCCTCTACCCCAAATCACCCTCCTTTTTTTTCAGGATCCGTCTGAGGCTTTGCTGCCCTTCATAGCAGTAGCACGGAGAGGCCTGGAGTTACCCATTGAATCCATTTCCAGCCTAGGTATCTAGTGAGACATTAATATTAAAAGCTCTCTTGATTCCAGATTTCACTGTTGCTTTCCGATTAGGGTACCGCTCTACTCTTCCTGATATCACTTCTCATCCCCGCCTTTTCTTGGACAACTGAAAATAGACTGTCCTTTCCCATCTTCCCTCAGATGTAAGATTGTCTATTCTATTTACCTACATGTATGAGTTTCTATATTCCTACATGTATGAGTTTCTATATTCCTATCCAACTCGCTGGCAAGAAACTGAAGTCTGTTCCCAATATGCATTCGCTACAGGTCAAGCACTGTGCTTACTGCTGGAATACCCAGGAGAAGAACATATAAATCCAGTCCTCGTTAACTCATAGCTTTTCTCCAAGGGGGTGCCTTTGTCATATAGGGCAAGCACATCCTTTATTGTGTAGAACTGCCCTGTGCCTTTGCAGGGTTTGACATCCTTAGTCCCTATTCACTAAATGTTAGTAACAACACTCTGTTACCTTGACAACCAAAAATACCTCTTTGTATTTATAAAACAACATTGGAGAAATAACAGTGGTCCTGTTCGAGCCCCCGGTAGGCTACTTAATGTCTGTTTTTTGATGCCTGGGTACCAGATATTTAACCTGCTTCTGAACAGACTCATTGGCTAAAGTCTATTTTGATCTTTTTGTTCCCAAACTCTTTGCTCCCAGAAGTCCCTGATCTCTGTGGGAACCCTAGGCCCTGCCAGGTCAACATTGCCTCTGGATCTCTTGTCCGCAACTCCCACCTGTGTAGGCACTGCCTAATTCGCTTGGTCTCTTCTTGATGAGCAAGCTGTGGTCCAATAAATCTAGTCCTTCAGGGCAAAATGTCTTATTCAATGCTACAGTGCTATCAGTGATTACCTTAGCGGAGTATCTGATATGTAGGGGACTCATTTCCAAGATTTTCTTAAACAGTCAATGATATATTTATCAGATTGGTTTTACTTGGAAAAGCTGGTCCTTTTGCTTTTTTTATTAAATCATTTACTTAAATGTTATTAATTGAGCCGCTACTAAGTGCCAGGTATCGGACTGGTTTTTGGGAATACAGATGTAAGCTAAAAAAATATGATTCCTTCCCTTAAAGATTATATTTTCTATTGGCAAAAGACCCTCATCAAATGATTGCACAAGAAAAGAAAATTGTAATGACGTTAGGTGTAAAAGAGAGAGAGAGAGAGAGAGATCATGAGAGAATCGTCTTTGTCAGAGAACACCATGACAGTTATCCAGAGGAACTGTCACTTGAGCTGGGATCTAAACTTTACACTCTAAGGAAGTCATAGGAAATAACTAAATGAAGAAAAGAGAGGAGGGCATTTCAGTCAGAAGAACTAGCATGGTCAAAGGCCTCCTCCAATGAGAATATCAAAATTTACACAAATTTAAACCCATGCATGCATACAGACGATGTGAATGGGATAAGAACTTTCAGTATTTGAAAGAAATTAGCTGAATTCTCCTGCCCTCACAAGTCTAGCTTAAATGTTCTTTTTTATTTTAGGTAAATCACTAGCCCCTTTAGACCTTAGTTTTCTCATATGGAAGTTAAATAATGAAACCTGTAGTATTTTAATGGTCCTTTAAGTTCAGGCCTACAGATTCGTTTAATAAAATAGTCTGGAATTTGAGGCCAAGCATCAGCTCAAAGCCAGTGCTGCTAATTGTGTAACGACAGGAATGGGTAAGACATCGACATCAGCAGAACTATAGTATCATTTAAAGAGACAAAACAATAAATCTACCTTGTAACTGTGTGTGTATGAGTTCTAGCTCAAACCAAATAATCAATAAGAAATAATTGTCACTGCTCTTTAAAATACCAGAATTTGGAAATTCAGATGAAGGGAGTTTTAAGTTATTTTAAATAACCTAGTTAAAAAAAAAAAAATCTTTTTATGACATTATACATTTTATTACAGTTAAAAATGTAAAAATTATTATATTGTGTTAAGAGGATATTTTAATGAGCCTTTGATTTTCTAGAAGCTATAAAAATATTTTAAAAGCCGTAGTAAAATGTAAATGTTAATGAAAAATACCTTATGCTAAATATTTCTTCTCCTCTACTATTTTTTCCAGCCTATAATTGGTCATTATTTATGCATATCTTTTGAGAGTACCTATGGTTATTTCTGGATATGTCAATTCAAAACTGGTGCTACGTTTTTGTTTTCCTTTTCATGTTCTTGGCTCTTTAAATCTCTGTGTGTCACAGAGATTAATGGATACAAATTTAGCTATCAATCTGATTGTTGGACACATTACATGCCACATGCATGTCAAGTTAGTTTGTGTGTTAAATCCTAATAATCTCAATTAGGTGCTCCCTCATTGATTTAATTAGCTCTACTTTAAATATATGGTTTAAATCTATCTGTCTTCCATTCCTAAAACAAATCCAGCAGGAATGCTCTTGAAAATAACTATTGCTAAGGAGAATTGAATCGAATCGAACTGATTCTTGTCCCAGCCAACTCTGTTTGCTTCAGCTCGTTATATCATCTTCTTGCTCCTTATTTCCTTGCTTATCACCATAGTGTTTGAAAAGACATCAATGGTTTTTCTATAACATTTCTTAGTGCCTTAGGGTTTTAAAGAAGTTCTTCCGAAAATGCCTGGAGGAAGGGTAAAAAAAATAGTTTCCAGAGCAGATCGACTTTTACTGATTTATATTTTGTCATTACATGGAAGATTTCATGTAATGAAGAGTTCTATGGCCACACAAACAAAAACCACACAGGTTTGTATCACATAGGGTATTAAATATAGTGGCCAGAAACTTGAATTTTAATATTTTTTTATAGAAAATCATTGGAAAATCTTGAACAGAGGAGTAACACAGTTCGTATTTTAGAAAAGTCACTTGCCTGCTGGGTGAATTGAATTTTGGTGCAAGAGTGGAAGCAAAGAGGAGAGTTAAGAGGTAATTCCAGCTTTCCATAGGAGAACATTACAAGAATTGGATGTGGTCATGATGGAAGATTAAGAGGCAGATTGATTCTGGAAATATTTTGAAGGCAGACTCATAAGTCTTGGTAGTGAATATGACTGATCTGTTACTCAAAGAGGAGCATGATTTTAAGCTTGAAAAACAGAGTTGGGTGGACGTCATTTACTGATAATGGAGAAGACCCATTTGATAGAAGCTTGAGAAATCAGGAGATCTGTTTTTCATCTGTTAAGTTTGAAATGCTTACTCAACATTCAAATAGATTTGAAAGCTGAGCAGTTAGATATTACAGCTCAGGGCATGCATAAAGTCAAAAGCATTTATTTGGTCTTTAAAGCCACTGGATGGTCTGATATCACTTAGAGTATGAGTATAAATAGATGAGACGAGAGCTAAGGCTGAGAGACTTTGACACCAGGAGGAGGAAGGACCATCAAAAGACTAAGAGAGAAAAGCCAATGTCATCATCAAATTGCATTAACAAGAACTTTAGCAGAAAGAATGGCTTGAGGCAGGTGAGGGAAGCCCCAGCAGCAGGGAGACCAATTACGAGGCTATAGACACAACACAGGGGATAGAGGAAAGTCTTAAATCTAGGGAGCAGCAATGAGAGGAGGAGAATTAGTGGTTAATTAGTGAGAAAAATAGTAGGACTTGGTGGCCTACATGATACGGAAGTACTGCAAAGGTTTTATTTTACTATTTATTTTATTTTTTTCTTTATAGATTAGGGATTCAAAGCTTTGAGGTCTACTAGTACTCTTAATTGAAGACTGAATTATTTGAAAAATTATGGAAATGACATTGAACATGGTTTGAATAGAAACATTGGCTTGCTAGAGCAGTGGCTACTCTTATAATCCAGGACAAGATAAAACTATTAAAATACATCTTCAGCACAGTTTGAGATGACTAAAAACATGGAACTACACCCAGAAATTTCCTGTCACCGGTTGTTTTGTTTTGTTTAAAGTCAATGTTTTGTCAAGTCCCTTTTTTTTTTTTTTGTAGTACGTCCTATTTTGTCTTTTAAAAGACTTCTAAAAGTCTTCTAAAAGACAAGTTCAGAGTGGCATCCGTGGGAAAAAGAAATGTGAATGAGAACTAATCACTACACGCTTTTCACGTTACTCCTAGTATGAGTTGGAACCTTGGAGAATACTTCGGTTTTACTTCAAGTTAAATAGACTGCTGCTGCCTCCTGGTGGCAAATTGTTGGGGAACAAAATCTCTGGGTCTCATGTTTCTTTCGTGGCAGGGGAATGCATAGGTGGTGACACCTAGGATAGATGGAAAAAAACTCTAGAAGCTAAAGCATTTTATAGACATCAAAATTCTGTACTCATACTTGCATAAAATGTTGTAGTGGCTGTTATCATTGCAATTAATGAAGCTCTTAATCTATAAGATTGTTCAATGATGGCACTACCATGTCATTTGTCAGAATTTAGTCATTTCTTCATGGGTCTAGTAATTTATTCTTTTTAATTATTGAAATTCTGGATCTTTTTATCCACAACCCAGCCACCACCACCACCACCACCACCACCATCATCATCATCATCATGTGAACATCGAAACTTACTGACCTTGAACAGGCATGATAGCAAAGGAGAGGGTGTTCTCCTTGCCTTGTAGTTTAAGATTCTACTTCTCAATTTTTATTTCATGATTGCCTGTCATGTCTTTGAACTCTTCCCAGGTTCATAAACTATGAGAAATGCCATTTCCTTCGGGAGACACCCAACTCCCACTCATAGTGTTGAGATATTGCCCTCTGGCCTATAATCACATAATCACATCAGGACACAATGGTAGCTTCAGTATTTACCCAACTCTTGTTCTTTTTCATCTTTAGATAGTCTTTTCATGGCTGAAATAAATAATGACCATCATCTAACTAAGATCCTTCTAGTACAGCTTCTCATTTACAAATAACTACTCAAAGAAGACTACATACAAATACACGAGAAAAATCCAAAATTTACAAAGGTAAGAAATGCATTCTAAATCAAAGAGAAAAAATAATATTTCTTCCCAAATGAGCATGAAAACAATTTGCACTTATTTTCTGCTAGAAGATACTTTCAATTTAATTTACCGAACAGAATAATTCATTTGTAAACCTAAGATAGTTGCTAAGGTAAATGATGACTTGGGTATTCAAGGAGCAAAATTGTGAGTGACTGTTTTATACTCATATAGTAAGATTTCTTTTGGTGCTTTTTTTGCAAAACAAAGATGCCTGTTGCTTTCATCCAGATAAATTCACTTGCAAGGAGACAAGAACTGTTAAAACAGTTTAAAGAAGAATGTTTGCTATTTAAATTGTGACTTTTTAGTGTAAGATTTTTCCTCTAGATTTCATACCCTCTAAAATTAAAAAAATATAATAACAATAAAAGTTTTTAATGCGTCTCATTCTTAAGATATGGTCATGTGGGAAGTTGACATAATTTTGTGTCCCCTGTTTGCCCTCCTCTTAGATCTTTGAAGTTCTTAAGGGCAGAAGAAATAGCAAATCCATCTGTGTGATCCCAGCACCTAGGAATAGTCTGGTTTATAGTAGATGATCAAGGAAAGTTTGTTGAATGAAACCAAAAAAAGAATGATATAGCCGGCAATAATAACAAGAGATAAAATCTAAGTTGTAGCCACTGAGAGGATGTCACCTAAGGGGAAACCTATGAGATGATTTAATATTCACTGACAAAGAATTAAAATTCCTCAATTATATTTTGAATTAAGGACTCCTGGCCTATTCATAATAAGTCTTTCAATGTGAATTTACATTTAAAAATATTGAATGAACTGTAAAGCTGTAAATTCCAGCTAAATTTGAGACTGGGTCTAAATACAGTGAAGAAGTAGGCAAAGTTTGCTATTGGTGTTTTCTGTTGATCATTACAAAATATTTGATTTTTTTTTTACTTTGGTTGAAGATATCATGTCAAGAAAGGGAATTATCTATTATATAATTTCCATTGTAAAATGTAAACATTTTAAAAGACCCTAGAGAAGAGGGTGATGCTAAACATACAGTCATATTATTATGATAGAGATATTTTAGTCATGGCAGGAAGCACATTTTGGGAAGGAGATTTTGGGAAATAATGTCTCTCAATTATGAGACATAAGTATCACCTGATATCATTTTCTGAGTCTGTAGGGTAGGCTAGTCATAATTGTTATGCATTATCCCACATCCCTCTGGGGCGTTTAACTCAGAGCCTTGATAGTATCTAACTATGTACATTAAAGTACTAGAAACTCAATATCGTTTTTTGCAGTATGTTTCCTCGTGAATCTTATTTTCTATTGTAATCTTCTATTTGTATAAATTTTTAACATTCCCAAAACATATGCTACAGCTTATAAATAAACAAAAACATTTGAATTTACTTGTTGATATTTCAAAAGACATATATTGAAAGATCTTTTAAGTCAGGTGCTGAAGAACTCTTGTGGTTTATTCAAATCTTAGTTTTCATCATAATAATAATCAATGGCATAGCTCCATTTATCCCAACAATTAAGACAGATAATAATAAGAATTAGTAACTCTTTTCCAGTAATTTTAAACTAATCCATCTGTTTCAAACTCTAGGACTGATTTTTTAATCTGAAATGAAATTAATTGCTTTAGTTTTAATTTTAATTAATTTTTAAGCCTTCTTTCATAAGTGGCACTTTGTGTGTCACTTTTTTTTCTCAGAGATTTCTCTAACTGGCATTCCTTCTTGCTATTCATGACTGTAGAGGTAATTTCTCCAGATTATACTTAATTTTAACTGCCTGCCCAAAATGGTAATTCCTGCAGAATAGGGACAGTATAAAATAGTACAAAGAATACACATTTTAAGACAGACAAAGTTAAACCAAAATCTCACCTTTGGAATTTCCTAGATGCATGATTAGACAAGTTATTTCACCTCTTTAATTTTCTTCTGCATTTATTCAATTACGTATATCTTCTTCCTAGAGTTCTTTTGAAGATTAAATAACACCTTATTAAGACCCATATTCAAATAAATACAGAAAAAAATTAGTTCTCATTATTTCCTATCCAGGTTGTCTTTAGTTATTGTGTCCAAGTTTTACTAAAATGTTCTATTAAAAACCTAAAGTGAGCATTTGCAGCAAAATAAATTATTTATTTAATATATGAAGAAAAAATATAATTAGACAAGTCTCAAAAATATCTTCATTGTATTTCACATTTAGGTACTTGCTCTCTAATAAAACAGGTGAGAGATAAGAAAAATTTAAGAACATGGGCAGAAGCTGAGCTAGAACAGTATGCTGGATGCTATATAATGCATTAACAGCACTAAAAAAAAGAGCTATAATGGATGTAATTAGGTACCTTTCTGTAAATAATGCAAATAATGTAAATATATGTGGTGCTAACCAAATTAACTAATGAAAGACTTTTAGTTATAAGAAAATTATTTCTGTAATACCTTAGGCAGTGTGTCTTTAATATGGTCTTCAGTATACTGTGTATATCAGTTAATTGCTTAAACAGTTGAGGTTCATTTTACTACTTTTTGGGACACAGTTTTCCTACCTGCTAGATGAAGTTAACCAGGAGAAAGTAAGTGTTAACTGAGTGTTTAAAAGGTGGGTAGACATAAAGGAGTGCATTAACCAAACTCCGCTGAGGTAATGTTTTAAAAATGATTTAGGCTGTGTTAACTGAATGGGATAGTATTAGAAATAAGCAAAAGGGCTCATCAACGTTTGAAGTTGGAAAGAATTTCCCTCTCTTACTGAGTTTTCAAATATACACATCATATGTTTTAGTGACGTTGTACCATACAGACCAAACACGCAGGCATCTCTTCTTCCTTCCAGGAATTTAAAATAATAAATAGCTTCATCAGATTCCAAACACAGCTGGTTATTTTCTAATAATATTTGTAGAAGCTAATGTCAGGCAATGTCATGTGCATGCTTTCCCAAATATAAATATAGCATCAATAAAGTATAGTTTAACTTATTTGATAGAACCAGAAGCTGGAAGGGTGATGGCAGATGTTTCAATCATTTTATCATTGACTTGCTCTATAATTGTCTGTCAGTCAATACATTTTTGCTGCTTTCTGTTGCTGAAATGGTCAATGGTAATGCAGTTATGCGTGTGCTTTTTTATTTCAGTTATTACCAGGTGAATTGAAAAATAGCATTTATTAAACAAATTTTGCCAAGTACTTACAACACTATCAAAAACTAAGCAAGAGAAGACTTGAAATGCTATCCATAACAGTTCTCGATGAGAATTATAAGACATCATGTGACAGAAAACTACAAGGGTACTTTTGCTTTAAAAATCATGACATATGGCATTAATCTACTACTCACACAGGTTCTAAATCCAGTCCTTTAATTAGTGCATGCTCCTATGGAAATATTTGAATAAAAGAATCCCAAGGTTGAAAGTTACCTTTAAGAACACTTATCCAAGTATCTATAGGATATTCACGCCACCTCTGAAATATCACAGATGAGTGGTCATCCAAGGGAAGCTGAACATTCACTCCTGTGGATGCCACTGATTTCACCTGGGAAAAACTTTGGCAGTGAGAATGAATGTCTTTATATTAATCTCAAATTTGACTGCAACTTCTGTTTGTATCATGTTTCGTGAGGAAATAATAAGATAGCTGAATCATTTTTTTCATATTCAGAAAGCAATTTAAAAAAAAAAACAAGAATTATGTACCTGCTATAAACCAGATGTCTCCTATGTGCCTTTGGATACAGGAAATAAAATAATGAATAAAAGGGGGTCCCCAGTCACATGGATGTGTTCCTGTAGGATGGCTGAGATAACAGGCACATTCAAAAGCAAGTGTAGTAGGGTAATATGCACTAGATTAGGTGTTTGCACAGAATGTAATGGAATTGCCCAGGAGGTGGCTGGAATCACAGATGATGCCTAAATGAAGAGCAAAAGTGTGATATATCGTTTTCTGCTCGGAACTAGGTAGCATTTACATTTGTAAGTTCTTCAGCTGATAATATTGTGGCTAAACCATACCAGGTGACTATCATATAGTAGCTACTTAGCCAAACACTTTCCTAGACCATGTCTCCTAAAACTCATAGATGTCACATGAGACAGACACTCATTAGCTCCCTTTTACAGATGAAAGAACTGAGATATGGAGAGGTGAATTTATTTGCACAAAGTCACCCAATGAGCGAGTGGCTAAGTGAAGTTTTGTATCTTAATCCCTGAATGAGCACTTCTCCATGGTAGTGCTGTGAGAATAATTCCACATCAAAGGAAGATGAATTAGATTCTTCTTTGTCAACCTTTTCCCTTTTAGATAACACTAGATAATTTCTAGAATTGCAAAAGAAATTTTTTTGCTATATAAACTAAATCTTGATAACTTGTAATATTTCACAAGTTAACAGAAAAAGATCTGGTGTAACCTGGATTCCATTCTGGGCCAAGTTCCTTAGTGGCTTCTGCTTCAGGCAGGGCCTCCATGTGGCCTGACCCTCGCCTCCTGCTTTAAGCTCCTCACCTCTCAACATACCCCCAGCAGCTGAGTAGACTCTACTCCTCAAACAACTCTCCTAGAACCTTCCCACTCTGGGCTTTATTCTAAAACATTATTTCTCCATATTTTTCCAAAAGCCCTTTACTTTCTTATTGTCTCAGATCAAATATAGGCAGTCAGCTTTGCTGCTCTAGAATCCCAGAGCTCTCTATGCTCATAACCAAAAGTTCCCTCCATCTTCTAGCCTGCACTATTACCTTCAGTGTATTTATCATTTGAAATAATAGTGTATATATATTTGCTTAATAATTATTGTGACTATTCATTGGAATGTAAACACCAGGAGGTCAAGAGCTCTGGCCCTTAGAGTTACTGTGTATCCATAGCAACTAGAATAATGCTTAACATCTACTGAGACTGGAAGAGATGAAAAGATGGCGCATTCACTTTTTCAATGAATTTTGATTAAGTGTCTCCTATGTGCTGAACTAAAATAGAATTTTTTTAAAAAGAACACTTGCTAATACCAAAATAATACCAAAATAATACTATGTAGAGAAATCTCATTTTCCCCAGTTTAAAATGAAGAAACAAGGGTTGAGAAGTTAAAAAAAATTGGGCCAAAGCCCATCCAGCCAGTTAGTAGATGGATGAGCTAGAATTAAAATCAGACTCTCTTACGCTAGAGCACTTGTTCTTGCTTCTATATTTAAAAAAAAAAAAAAGATGTGGTTAGTGCTAAAATAAAAGTGAGACCAGAGAACTAATAAAGAATAGAGAGCAACTGATTCAGCCAGACAGAATCAGAGAAATGTCTCAGAAATGATTTTTTCAATAAGTTTGGAAATTTGAGGAGGAATTTGACAGGTGGAGAGGAACAGCAGGGTGAGATTCCTGACAGAAAGCAGTGTGCAGAAAAGCATGGGTGTGCAAATAAAAACAAAGGTCCATTTAACACCTGCCTCCTTGAAAATGAACCCTGCCTTTCCCCAACCCTAGTGGCAGCAGGGCTTTACAAGTTGCTTGTAAGAATATCTACCAAACAAGATTTAGCCACTAAAATTCAGACCAAGACACTGATAGCTATCATTCAGCCCAATGAAAGTGTAACAAATCAGCACCTGGTTCTGTCTACCAAGTGCAGACAGACAAATTGAACGTGGCAGCATGGACGTCAAAACCTGACTGCAATGAATGGGACTGGCAGCTGAGCATCAGAGGTCACAGGCTTGCCCTCTTAATATACTAGGTTCTCATAAGGGATGCAGATCACAGTCTGTCATTTTTATATTTATGTTCATTCGAGACTCGCCATCAGATCTACAAGGTTAACCGCCCATTGAACAGTAGCATGAAGTCTGCAAAAGAGAATATGAGTATTGATTGTCATGCTTCATGAGACAAACAGGAGTCAGAAATTCCTCTGAGGGGGCAACACACATATTTGTATCTAAAGTTATTGAGAAATTGTTCCTGAGACAGATTTAAGTTACGATTCAAGTAATTGTCAAAAATATGACATTATGACATAAATATGAAATAGAGTAGATTACCTATGGGTCTCGTCTGTGTTTTAGCATCGAATCCCGCTCTGCAGAGTAGCCTGTTCCCTATAAGAAGGAACTGTCTAGTGGTACGAAAGTGGTAATGCATCTCAAAAACCAAAGTGTGTATTCCTTCTCTGCCAGTCACTGACCTTACTGGGCTTGGAAGAAGTTAGCTTTACTTAACTCTGTAAATAAATTGTTTGATGTGCATTTGTGTGTCTGCACGTGTATGTCTGTGTGTATTTCTCCAAAGAATATTTTATTTTATTTTTATAATCAGAATGAAAGCAAGTCCCACTTATCAGAAATTAAACAGTACAAAGGAGATTTTTCTGATAAATTCTTATAGTGGTTTCTTTTTTAGAGGTGTCTCCTTGAATTGCTTGAATTTTAAACATCTGTACTCAGTTATGTATCATTTCTAACTGTGTTAGCACTGAATCATTTACTTTTCCAGAAAATAAAACCCTTTTCTCTGTTTCATCACTTTTTAGTTCACGATCACGCACATGTAAATGTCTTAGGTATTTTTTTACCTTCAGGGATTTTGCAAACCTAAGAGGAATAAAAATGAAAAGAGTATTAACCAACCCATCAAACATCTCTCTCTTCAGCGGCCGGTAGGAACATATTTGTGAGCTAAAAAACTGGTGTGGTTTGAACTAGGGGAACTGTTAAATGTACCTTTAGAACTCTATGTAGGATATAAAATTTTAGAGATATAGCTCTGTTTCTACTTCATCTCAACCAGCTATAATTTCTACAAAGGGAATATTAAATCTTGAAAAGGCTTAGAAAAGGACAAAGAATATTTCTTTGTGAGCACATTAAATATGCCAGGCTTCTATTTCGTCATAAAACTTGTATGAACAGATATAAGAAGAGGCAAGGAACAAGAGCAATTTCTTTTTTCCAGGCCAAATTCACCAGTTTTCTCCCCAACAAATCATTTATAGATTCTATCAAAATGTGAGTTAATGAATCATAGTACTGAATATCTATTGGCTATACAATTCCATTATGCTTTTACTTTTCTTAAATATTCTGCTGAACCAATTTTAGATGGAAGGAGATAAAGAAATGAGTGTATTAGCAACAAGCTTATTAATAGTTTCAGAATAAAGTTGCAGAAACTCTCATTTTTTACGAAAAATAAAAGGAAATATATATAAGAAATTGTTATTGTATGTAGAGAAATTGTGTTAAATACAAAAATTAACTCTTAGGAACATATTCAAAGAAGTGATATTTATAGAATTAAGTTTGTGACTTGAGCTACTCCTTCACAAGTCTTGATTTATAATAGAGATGATTTCATGAATGTACGATACAGTAATTTTCTTCTTTTAATGTAATTTGTATTCAAGTGTAGATATATGATAAAACCAATTGCTTCTGGGTCCTTTTGCATTTGCTTGGCTGTAGAAGATAGGACAAAACAGAAATGTGAATAAGCTTATTAAGGATGTTATGCAGCTGGAGTCTACATACATCCATTTGTTAATATTAGCTCACCAACGTGATTTCTCTATGGGCTTCCTAGAAATCTAGGGTCAAATCTTTCCTTAAAATAAAGAAATCTCAGAATCTAGGTATACATTAGATTTCAGCGCACAAGAACTTGAAAATGTTTCATTTCCTCTTGGTTTAGTGGGGAAATTTTAGCTGGTTTTGGGCTGGTAGTTTAAAACAAGTAAAAGCCCTACCACCTCTAAGAGGAAAGTTGAGGTTAATGGTAAGTGTGCTTTCAAAGGTTTGAACCTGCAAAACAGCACCCCAAAGAGCGACTCACAGCTATACTTGGAACTATAGAAATGAACTTGAAATCTTATGCATGAGAAATTTGCTTTTCTTCCAATATAGATGGTGCTATTGGCTTAGCATCAAATCAGCATCATTTGGAAGATACCTTTGTCACTGGATTTCTTACTTCTTCAACTAGAACTTTACCAAAACTGTCTACCAAGACAGAACTGTACATGTACAATCTACAGATGCTCTTCCTGTGGGAAGATAGCACTTCTGTCTAGTGATTCATATAATAGAAGAGCTGAGAAGGACCCTTTGTCTCCTTCTGCTCAGTTATTTATAGGATCACATAATGTGTACATTGCACAAAGCAAAAATGACCTATTAAAAGCAACCAGAGCTAGAAGAATCTTACTATATTTTAAAATCATACAAGCACAATTTTCTTGTCATATGGAGTAATGTGTTAAAAAGAGCCTAGTTCTGAGACTATGAGAAAGGTGACCTTTTAATTTTGAAAGCCAATAAAATGAGATTTCCTTAAAAGTTCTTTATGTGGGGAAAATCATGAAATTAGCTGTATTTGATTGTGTTATTATTCCTTTTTTTGTCAGCTCCATGAAATAACTTTTTAAAATAACTGTGTGGTAACAGTCAATAATGTAAATGGTTTTAAATCTTTTTATTTTTTTTGGAGGGGGGGGTGCTGTGCAGAGAGGCACCTAAACTGATGTAGTATTTCCTATGTTTAGGAAGCCCTCTACCCTTTGTGTGTATGAGGATGAGAAGAAAATAGGAAGGGAAATTTCATTAGAACAGAACTCAATAGATTGAACATTAAAAACTTCTCATGTGCAGCTGTGGTCAAATCTGGAAAATTTAGTTGTAGTTATACATACGTAATACATTTATAAAGCAATCACTCAAAAATCTTTAGTCTACAGTATATCTTCATTGTTATTACCCGCAGGCATGATTTTTGGTTTGGCAGCAAATAGAATTTTAACTTGGCAGCAAACTTGCACTTAGCAGATATCCAGTGTTCTACCAACCCTCTGCAAAACAACTAAGTATGAAAAGCTAAGGGAGAGACTAGAGAAATGGAAAGAGATCTGTCATTGCTTTACACTAGTCTTGAATCCATATACATCATTTTGCATCCGTTCTTCACTTGCTGGGTGAGCATCGATGTGTTAATCCCAGCTCAATCTCAGGATTTTATAATGGTATAGTTGTTGCTACCTTGTTTCTCTCTTTATCATGTGAATATAAAAATGTGTTCTGATGTCTCTCATATGAAAAGTAAAATACATCATCCTTTAATTCTACTTTTACCATAGTCTATACACCAGCCAGATTCTGTTACTATGGAAGAGTTAAACTCGAAGGAATTATTGCAATTTCCATAGGCTCATATTCTATTCTCACTCCAAACCTACTCCAAGCAAGATGTTGACTCTATGTTTCTCTCTTGTTATCAAATCTCTTGGGTATTTCTGTATACTCATATTATTTGTCAGCATCTGAAATAATAAACCAATCTCTATTTCTTAAAAATATTTCTCCTGGCCTTCTGACATACTTTCTTCCCAATTTTCTGTCTATTATACTGGCCTTTCTACCTCGAACTCTATGTAGGATATAAAATTTTAGAGATATAGCTCTGTTTCTACTTCATCTCAACCAGCTTTAATTTCTACAAAGGGAATATTAAATCTTGAAAAGGCTTAGAAAAGGACAAAGAATATTTCTTTGTGAGCACATTAAATATGCCAGGCTTCTATTTCGTCATAAAACTTGTATGAACAGATATAAGAAGAGGCAAGGAACAAGAGCAATTTCTTTTTTCCAGGCCAAATTCACCAGTTTTCTCCCCAACAAATCATTTATAGATTCTATCAAAATGTGAGTTAATGAATCATAGTACTGAATATCTATTGGCTATACAATTCCATTATGCTTTTACTTTTCTTAAATATTCTGCTGAACCAATTTTAGATGGAAGGAGATAAAGAAATGAGTGTATTAGCAACAAGCTTATTAATAGTTTCAGAATAAAGTTGCAGAAACTCTCATTTTTTACGAAAAATAAAAGGAAATATATATAAGAAATTGTTATTGTATGTAGAGAAATTGTGTTAAATACAAAAATTAACTCTTAGGAACATATTCAAAGAAGTGATATTTATAGAATTAAGTTTGTGACTTGAGCTACTCCTTCACAAGTCTTGATTTATAATAGAGATGATTTCATGAATGTACGATACAGTAATTTTCTTCTTTTAATGTAATTTGTATTCAAGTGTAGATATATGATAAAACCAATTGCTTCTGGGTCCTTTTGCATTTGCTTGGCTGTAGAAGATAGGACAAAACAGAAATGTGAATAAGCTTATTAAGGATGTTATGCAGCTGGAGTCTACATACATCCATTTGTTAATATTAGCTCACCAACGTGATTTCTCTATGGGCTTCCTAGAAATCTAGGGTCAAATCTTTCCTTAAAATAAAGAAATCTCAGAATCTAGGTATACATTAGATTTCAGCGCACAAGAACTTGAAAATGTTTCATTTCCTCTTGGTTTAGTGGGGAAATTTTAGCTGGTTTTGGGCTGGTAGTTTAAAACAAGTAAAAGCCCTACCACCTCTAAGAGGAAAGTTGAGGTTAATGGTAAGTGTGCTTTCAAAGGTTTGAACCTGCAAAACAGCACCCCAAAGAGCGACTCACAGCTATACTTGGAACTATAGAAATGAACTTGAAATCTTATGCATGAGAAATTTGCTTTTCTTCCAATATAGATGGTGCTATTGGCTTAGCATCAAATCAGCATCATTTGGAAGATACCTTTGTCACTGGATTTCTTACTTCTTCAACTAGAACTTTACCAAAACTGTCTACCAAGACAGAACTGTACATGTACAATCTACAGATGCTCTTCCTGTGGGAAGATAGCACTTCTGTCTAGTGATTCATATAATAGAAGAGCTGAGAAGGACCCTTTGTCTCCTTCTGCTCAGTTATTTATAGGATCACATAATGTGTACATTGCACAAAGCAAAAATGACCTATTAAAAGCAACCAGAGCTAGAAGAATCTTACTATATTTTAAAATCATACAAGCACAATTTTCTTGTCATATGGAGTAATGTGTTAAAAAGAGCCTAGTTCTGAGACTATGAGAAAGGTGACCTTTTAATTTTGAAAGCCAATAAAATGAGATTTCCTTAAAAGTTCTTTATGTGGGGAAAATCATGAAATTAGCTGTATTTGATTGTGTTATTATTCCTTTTTTTGTCAGCTCCATGAAATAACTTTTTAAAATAACTGTGTGGTAACAGTCAATAATGTAAATGGTTTTAAATCTTTTTATTTTTTTTGGAGGGGGGGGTGCTGTGCAGAGAGGCACCTAAACTGATGTAGTATTTCCTATGTTTAGGAAGCCCTCTACCCTTTGTGTGTATGAGGATGAGAAGAAAATAGGAAGGGAAATTTCATTAGAACAGAACTCAATAGATTGAACATTAAAAACTTCTCATGTGCAGCTGTGGTCAAATCTGGAAAATTTAGTTGTAGTTATACATACGTAATACATTTATAAAGCAATCACTCAAAAATCTTTAGTCTACAGTATATCTTCATTGTTATTACCCGCAGGCATGATTTTTGGTTTGGCAGCAAATAGAATTTTAACTTGGCAGCAAACTTGCACTTAGCAGATATCCAGTGTTCTACCAACCCTCTGCAAAACAACTAAGTATGAAAAGCTAAGGGAGAGACTAGAGAAATGGAAAGAGATCTGTCATTGCTTTACACTAGTCTTGAATCCATATACATCATTTTGCATCCGTTCTTCACTTGCTGGGTGACCATCGATGTGTTAATCCCAGCTCAATCTCAGGATTTTATAATGGTATAGTTGTTGCTACCTTGTTTCTCTCTTTATCATGTGAATATAAAAATGTGTTCTGATGTCTCTCATATGAAAAGTAAAATACATCATCCTTTAATTCTACTTTTACCATAGTCTATATACACCAGCCAGATTCTGTTACTATGGAAGAGTTAAACTCGAAGGAATTATTGCAATTTCCATAGGCTCACATTCTATTCTCACTCCAAACCTACTCCAAGCAAGATGTTGACTCTATGTTTCTCTCTTGTTATCAAATCTCTTGGGTATTTCTGTATACTCATATTATTTGTCAGCATCTGAAATAATAAACCAATCTCTATTTCTTAAAAATATTTCTCCTGGCCTTCTGACATACTTTCTTCCCAATTTTCTGTCTATTATGCTGGCCTTTCTACCTCAGCATTTTTATAAGGTTCTTACTTCTAAATAAATCCATTTCTCAGTTCTGCTGGTGCTCTTTTCATTCCTGTGTTGTATAACTACTATGTGGTATCACCCATTCCTATGGCTTTAAATATCATATATACATGAAGGAAAAAAATAGGAATCATATGCTTATCTCTAGATCAGAACTTTTCTCTGCATGTCAACCAACAAGCTGAGAAATCAGACTTTTCTTGATTCAACACTGCACCTCCACTCCAATTCCTTAATTTCTCCAGCATTCTCAATGGCTTTACCATTGCTTAGTTGCTCCAACCAGAAAATGTAGATATCAGTAAGGTACAATGTCCAAGAACATGGGCCCCGTGGTTCAAACCTCTATGTCCTCACATGGTAGAAGGGACAAAGGAGCTCTTTGAGGTCTCTTTTATAAAGACATTAATTCCATTCATGAAGGCTCCATCCTCATAACCTAATCACCTCCAAAAGTCCCATTTCTGAATATCATCATGTTGGGGATTAGCTTTTATTATGTGAATTTTGGAAAGGGACACCTTTAATCTATAGTGATGACTTTGGACAATTTTCTGCACTTATGTCACAGTTTTATCATTTGTGCTTTAGTCAGTCTGGGTTGCTTTCACAAAATACCATAGACTGGGTGGTTTCAATAACAGAATTTTATTTTGCATAGTTCTGGAAGCAGAAAACTCCAAGATCCAGATGCTAGCAAGGTCAAGTTCTGGTGAAGGTCTTCTTTCTGGTTTGTAGGTGACTGTCATCTTGCTGTGTCCTCACATGTTCGAGACAGAGTTCACTGCTTTCATGTATCTTCTTATAAGGTCACTAATTCCATTCATGAGGGTACCGCGCTCATGACCAAACTATGTCCCAAAAGCTCCACCTCCAAATACGACCACACTGAGGAACTGGGGAAGAGGGCTCAATATGAATCTGAGGAGGAGACAAACATTCATTCCGCAGCAACTTATAAAATGGAGATGATGCTGGAAATTCCTATACGTTGAGAATATTGTAAGAGTAAAATTAATGACTTTTTTCCAGCAATGCTTTGCACAGTGTTCTACCTAAAGAAAATACACAATAAGTACTACCTATCATCATCACCATTATCAACAATGGTGCCTTCATCATCACTGCTGCTATCATTGTCATCAGGATCATCATCTTCAGGATCATCATCATCATCAACCTCATCTTTGGTTGTTAACTTTCTATCACCATTCACATTCAACCCATGAGAACTCATGTGAATTTTCAAACATATTTGTAATATTTTAAATCAATCCAGTCTCTCCTCTGCCACCTCTCTAGTTCAAGCTAACATCACTTTTTGCTTGGACCATTGCAATACCCGTCTAGCTGGCCTTGCCAGTTCTTTTCTTATTGCCTTCTAGTTCTCCACTGGGGCTAACATGAATTTCTAACACGTCAATAATTTGTCTTTAGTAACTTCGCATTGATATTTAGAATAAAATTAAAGCTCCTTACCGTGTCTTAAAAGTCTTATACAAACTATTGCTATGTACCAACTCACCATTTTATCTTTTCTACTTGGTTCATCAGGAGAGTAATATAGTTCTGTATTTTTAGAGATTATTATGAGTGTGCCTACCTACTTATCGCCTCAAGGCTTTTTCCTATCCTTTTCTCTGTGTAGTTTCTTCTGTTTATCATAGCATATTTTTTGATTAAATAATTTGAAGTATTTTATAGAAATGAAAATGTATCTGTCTATACACTAACTGACAGATGAAAGTTCTCAAATTACTCTTATAGTGTCCAAGATTCTATCTCGGCATTTTTATAAGGTTCTTACTTCTAAATCATATATTTCTCAGTTCTGGTCATGGCTATCTTTTCTGTGGTTTCCACAGAACAAGTTTTCAAACAGAAATTTTGTAAGTTTTAATAGTCACCCAAGTGAAAGTTCAAAACTTAACAAACTACCAAATAGAAATAAAAATAAAAATTAGAAGGAAGAGGAGAAATGAAATGAAAAAATACAGCAAATGGATAAAGGATATTTCTACTCTACTAAAGACAGTAT
>NW_011888813.1:8130129-8154304 GCF_000151845.1 Pteropus vampyrus
AAGTTGCAAACATTTGGTGAGGTTTTTTGAGTTCACTAAAGCACAAAACAATATTTCTTTAGGGGGTCCAGAAATCTAGGCTAGCAAATATGACTTCTCAGATATCTGCACAGCCACTATATAATTTCAGAACCTGCTAAAACACTTGCATTTGTGATAGTTTTGGCACAAAATACTGACATACATACCTAAATATTTATACTAACTTAGAAAAGAATACAGAGGCAAACAATTCATAAACGATGGACTCAAATTAAAACAAAGCTAAGCAAGAGTAAGCACAGTATATGAACAAAGGTTGTGTGCTACTTTATAATGAGAAAAATGGTAGAAACATTGAATTGCCTTGTAGTGCATAGAAGCAGCAGTATACTAAAATAAAGAAAAATAAATTGCATTTTATCAGTCAGAGCCATGTTCGCATTGTAATTGCTGATTTAGCATCAGTAAAAAAAACATTTGTCACAGGAAACTAATGATGTTAGTTTGGATTTTATTGTTTGTTTAGTTTTACTAGCATTTAATTTATAAATTCTCTTGACTTTATAGCTTCATACAGCTATAAGAAGTTTAGACACCTGTTTATATTTGTACTTATTTAACTAACATTATAATAAAAATACCAGTCCACAAGAAAAGCTAACAAATACCATGAATTACCAAAAAATAGGTAAAACTGAAATATTTTTCACAATATTTCATGTGTTATCCACACACATGGAAATCATGTACAACAGAAGGCAAGCAAGAAGTCTCTATGTTTTTTCCCTTCATTCATTTCTTCTTTAAATTAAACTTTTTATTTTGAGATATTTGTAGTTTCACATGCAACAATAAGAAATAATACATTGAGATGCAGATTATTCTTTACTCAATTCTCCTCAATGGCAATTGAAATTTATTATTTTGAGAATGTTACACAAATGAAATCATACAATATATAACCATTTGGATTGGCTTTTTTTCACTGAGCATATCTCTCTGGAGATTCATTCAAATTGTTGTGTATTAATTGTGAATTCCTTTTTATTGCTGAGTAGCATTCTAGAGTGTGGATGTACCACAATTAGTTTTACCATTCACACACTGAAAGACATTTAGCTTAGTTCCAGGTTTTGGCAAGTGTGAATAAGGTTGCATAAACATTTGTGTACAGGGTTTTGTGTGAGCCCAAGTTTTCATAAATGCCCAAGTGTGCAACAGTTGAGTTAAATTTTAGTTTTGTGTTTAGTTTTTCAAAGAACTGCCAACCTGTTTTTCAGAGTGGCTGTACCATTTTACATTCCCACCAGCAATATAAGTGATAAGTTTCTCCGTATCTTCACCATAATCTGGCATTACTACTGTTTTTTTCCTAACTCATGGTTTATATTTGCATTTTTCTAATAGCTAATGATGTTGAACATCTTTTGATGTGCTCATTTACCGTCTTTATATCCTAGATACTTGTCCTTTGCTGGATTTAGATACTAGTCTTTTGCTGGATTGGTGGTTTGCAAATATTTTCTCCCAGTGTGTACTTTAGATTTTTATATTATTAACAGGATCTTTTGCAATGCAAAATATTTTAATTTCAATAAGCTCCAATTTATCACTTTTTTTATGTAGTATGATTTTGTTGTCCAGTCTAAGAATTTTTTACCTATCTCAAGATCCTGAAGATGTTTTCCTATGTTTTTTTTTTTTTTTTCCTAAAAGTCTTATGATTTTATGTGGTACTTTTAAATCTGTAATCCATTTCTAGTTAACTTCTGTAATACTGCTACAGTTTAAGTCAGCATTCTTTTTGTTTGTTTGTTTTCAGTTTTGAATATTCAGCTACTCTAGCATCATTCATTGAAAATCTATCATTGAATTACTTTTGCATCTTTGTTAAAAATCAGTTGGACATGTTTTTATACATCTATTTCTGTGTTTTCTCCTGCTCCTTTGATCTGTGTACCCAACATTTCACTAATACCAAACTTTATTATTGTAGTTATACAGTAAAACTTGAAATTGAGTTGACTGATTTCTTCCACTTCTTTATTCTTTAAACAATGATTTTAGCTATTCTACTTTGCCATTCTTAGTGTGTGTGTGTGTGTGTGTGTGTGTGTGTGTTTGTGTAAACTCTTACCTGAGTTCTGATAAAAAATTACATTAATCCTGTAGAACAACTCAGGGAGAATTGAAATCTTTGCTATCTTGGATCTTTGAATCCTAAACATGGTATATATCTTCATTTATTTAGGACTTTTTTGATTTCTTTAATATTTCCTGTTTTAGGTTCACTCACTTCATTCTTAAATCTATACAATTATTTATTTTGCTAAATTCGAGAAGTTTTTAATCATTATTTTTTAGTGTTTTCCCTCCTCACCTCATTATCTCCCTACCCCACTCCACACCCTCAAGGATTGTGATGGCATGTATGTTATACTTTTTATTTGTTTGTTTCATTTTATTATAGTCCCACAGTTCCTCGGGACTCCGTTTGTTTGTTTGCTTATTATTTCATTCTATTTTCTCTCTGTTGTTCAACTGACCAATTTCTATTGTTCCAGCTTCCATTTCACTGATTCTTTACTCTTTCTCCTCTATTCCTCTATGAAATACCTCAAATACTTTTAATTTCAATTTTTGAATATTTTAGTTTTAACATTTCTATTGGTTCTTTTCTATATATTTCATGTCTTTGCTGACACTCTATCTTTTTAATTTGTTTAAGTACATTTGTAATTACTCATTTAAATATTTTTACGACTGCTTTGAAATTAAGTCTAACATCTGTCACCTCATTTTTTAAAATTTTGTTGATTGTCTTTTTTTATTCACTTTGAGCTATTTCTGTTTCCTCATGTGACTAGTTATTTTCCATTGAAATTTGGACATTTTTGTATTATATTTTGGGGCACTGGGTCTTATTTACACCTTCTTTCTTAGCAGGCTTTCCCTGACAGTGTTCTCCAGGAGAAGAAGACATTGTCTTTTTATTGTCAGATGCAGGTGCCATTCCAGTGTACCCACTCTCATGATGACTGATGAGTAGAGCTAGGAGACCTGCCTCTGTCTAGACCTCTAGCGGGAACTCCTTGGCTAAGAAGAGCTGAAGCATCTCATGGCCGTTTCCCACGTGCCCTGCACTGACACGGGGGGTGGGAGCTTATTACCGCTGATTGGTGGTAAAAATCTCGATTCTTCACTAAGTCTCCTTTGACACCACTGCGGTGAAGAGAGTGAAGAGAGTTTCCCCTCTGTCAGGCAGGGATGAAAATCCAGGCTTCCCAGTTCCTCTCCAATGACACTGCAGCGGGTAGGGACTCATTAATGGCTGGTGCGAGTGAAATCGTGGCTCCCGTCTTGGCCTTTCCCCTGAAATCACCTAGTCAGGGGAGTTGAAGCACCATGTTACAACCGAGGAGGGTGGACATCTGGGCTTTGCTGACGTAGGTGATGAGGGGATCAGGGTTTCCCGCCCCCGCAATGGTGTTTGGCTAGAGCAGAATGTTTATCACCTAAGATTTTTTTTTTCTCTTGTTAAGCTGCCCCAATCCTGGTCCTTTGGTTAGAGAGAGTAGACTTTTGGGAAACTGTTTTGTCATCATCCATGAATATTTCCAGGAAATATAAAGCAAAAAGAAAACTCAATATGTCTTTCCTTGATTCCAAGGACCTTAGCTGGTCTGCCTCCCTCTCTCCACCTTTCAGAGTTTTCTTATGTTTGGTTTGCATATAATGTCCATGATTTTTAATCAGAGGCTTAGCAGGAAAATAGAAAATAGTTTATCTACCACATCTTCTCAGAAGTGGGAACTTCCCCTTCATTTAAAAGCAAAGTAATATAGTGACTCATATAAATAAGGTGTGCTGGTCTCAACAAAATGTTTCTTTTCTAGTATCTCCACTTTCAGCAACATGGTTCACTAGATCTTTGTACTTACGTGACTTTTCTTTTTTATATTGTTCACATCAATTCAATGGCTATCCCATTTGAAAGAGACTGACATCTTCCTTCCCAACTCTGTACTCTAAATCTGAACTTAAAATCTGCTGTTATTTTCCCCAGAATTATCTTCAAGTTTTAAACCTGGACACCTCCTAGTCACTATTTGTTAACTTGTCCGATGCTTTTCTGCTACCTCTTGCCTTTCATTCCCGTTTACATTGTATCTAATTGAGCCAAATCTTGCCTAATAGAACAAACTCTAAAGCTATGTAAGACACAGCCTCAATCTTTAGCTTCTGTTCATTACAAATCCCATAATCAACTGCTGCTGAACTTAAGAAACTCGTAGATATAAACCATCTCAAAGAATGATGACTCATAGGGTGGAAAAAAATAGGGTTATGCCCTGGTATCGAACTCTAAGCTAGATTTCTGGGATTCAGTTAATTCTTGCACTTCCTTATATCACAAATTTAGCTCTTTCTTCTTGACTTCTGGGGTTTTGAATTTTGACTTGCTCTTGACCAAATTGGGTCACTCGAATTAATTCGGTTTTTAATAAACACGTCCGCCCAACCTAGTCTTTGTGATGTTCTTTCCAAAGCACTTTCTCCCACCCTCAGCCAAGCACTGAAATGGTTTTGTTTTGATTATTAAATCTCAGCTCTGGAAACCTTATATTCTGTTAATCCTTGTATAAACTAGTTTTCTTTATGAGGTATGTGTGAATGTACTTAGAAAAGTTAAAGACATCTGTATGGAAATGCAGGGAATTTTTATCATTAGGAGTTTATTTTAAAGTAATTCACTACCCAAATATATTTATGAGATCAAAACTAAAAAATGGCCAGTGCTTCCTGTAGAAGATGGTATATATTCATCCCTTTCAGGATGACAGGAAGGTAGAGAGCATATCTCTCTAGCAGTCTCCTTTATTGACATAATATTCATTTATCACTTATGTACATGTTTATATATAAATGCACATTTTTCTCTGTAGAATGATGTCATTTATTATTATTTTATAAATGGTGAATTTGCATTAACTAAATCTGTATTTCTCAGTTGTTTGGAAGAATCAGAAAAGTCAGCCAAAGAAAGAAAGAAACAAAGAGTAAAATATTTTACACATTGCCTAGATTATGATAAGCAATAGTATTTAAGGTGCTATACTGTTCCAAATATAATCTGTAAATTTCTCATGTTTGATGCGAATGCTCTTTTTACCCTGGTACTACAGGATGACACAGAAGCAGAATATAATTGAAATTACTTCCTTCTTGATTCTCGATTGCATTTTCCTTCTATGGAGAAAGAAGCAAAGAGGAATGGTAGACGTAGTGGAAAACCATTGTGTTCTCTGCTCCAGCATTCATTCCTTTTTTTTTTGGACCCCTGTTTTCTTTTAGAAACCTCTCTCCTTTATTGTTAATATTTTGTAAAGAGACTTACTTCATCTCTGGTTCCCAGGCTGGCCACTCAACTTACTTCTGGCCAGGCAGCACACTCCAGCTATGTAATTAACCTTGACCAGAGTGATTGGCTCAACAATGACCAGGAGGCCCAAACCAGGCAAATAAGTTTTACATTTTACACTTTTCATTGGAAATATTAAGGAAGTCATGGGTAGGCATGTGAGATAGAAGAAGCATAATCCAATGGCTATGAGCACAAACTCTGGAGTCAGATTGTCTACCCCCAAAACTGTGTCATCATGCTAAGTTTCTTAAGCTCTCCATGCCTCAGTTTCCAGTCTGCAAAATAAGAATTAAAATGGTTCCTACTTCATAGATATTTGCAGGGTTAAATGAGTTATTGTGTCTAAAATGCTTAGAATAGCTGTTTATTTTATCATTTTCTTACTGCATTTTTTAAGCTGATAGGACATAAATATGGAGCTGCCAATAGCCATTTTGCCATAAACACGCATTAGAGAATAAATTCAACATAACAGAAGAATCTAGCTAATAGATGAAGGAATAGGTCAGTCAACATCATTTGATACTTGATTATTTGATTTACAAAGCTCATGAGTCAGTATGAGGTAGGTGTCTGTCTCCTATAAGTAAAGGAGCCCTGAGGAATACAGAAAAAGGAGATCTACTGTTTCTGGAGCAGTCTGTCCATGATCCAAAGTGGAACAGCAAAATAAAAATCTCTAAAAAAAATATCTGGGTACCAAATTTAGTCAACACATTCAAAAAGTATTTATTGAGTGTCTACTATGTGTCAGGTACAAGGTGGGCATTTAAGATGCCAAAGAAAAAGAACTGTCCCCGCATCAGAGGAAGTTACTGTCTCATGGGAAGATAAGTATATTTGTCAGCTCAGGCTGCCATAACAGAATACCATAGACTGGATGGCTTAACAGAAATTTATTCTCTCACTGTTCTGGAGGCTGGAAGTCCAAGATTAAGATGCTAGCAAATTTAATTTCTGGTATGGGCCATATTTCTGGGCTACAGATTATCTCCTTACTACGTCCTCACATGGCTTGCTCTTTCTTGTTTCAGCCATGAATAAACTATTGTGCCATAACCAGATGCCTTCCCATTTCCTAGTCTTTTGTAGGAGAAAGAGAGAGCGAGCGAGAGAGAGAGATCTGATATCTCTTCTTCTTCTTATAAAGACATCAGTCTTACAGTATTAGGACACCCCCTTTTTTACTACATTTGACCTTAATTACCTCCCTAGTCCTTATCTCCAAACATAGCAACATTGGAAGTTAGAGCTTCAACATGTGAATTTAGTGAGGGACGTAATTCCCTCCATAACAGTAAATCACAATGCCACACAAGTTTAAGAGATGAAATGGTTGCATAATAAATCATCATTTTCCAAAATGATTTGTCATTCAATGAAATGCAATTCTTGAAGACAAATACCCTCAAAGGCAACCTCTCCTAAGTAAATGACTCATATAAAAATATAGAATGTAAGGATAATTCTTAACAAAATTAATTCTGCCATTCTAAAAAGAATATCATAGGAAAACATTTATTTTACAAGATACATTGGAATGCATGTTCATTGCATGTGCATGGCTTGAGTTATGGGTACTAAGACAAAATGATTGCAAAACAGTCGATTAGAGCATGTCTGATCTCGCCTTTATGTGTTAACTTGACCAAGTGATTTTGCTATACTAGTCAATGGATGCAATAAAAAAAAAAAAAAAGGAAAAATCAACCAAATCAGGAATTTGACATTTAAAAAATTGATATGAAGAAGCAGAAAACCTATGCAATGATCTGACAACAGATTGTGTTGACAAATGATTGTATCGATTAATTGATTAAAGCCTTTTTAATTCCAAGCACTAAAAAGAGAAAGCTTCCAAGGTCAAGTTGGCAATAAAAATGCATGAGTTATAGACGGAAGGCCCTGCCTGGTGGGCCGTGCTTGGTTAGCAGAGTGCCAATAAAGAGCCAGCCACTCTCTAGGCAGTTTTCGCATAGAATTGCTTTTGATTTTAACTACAAATATAAGAGGTGGGTATTATTGGCCCCACCTTATAGTCAAGGAAACTGGACAAAATCTTTTGCTTTCCAGGCTTGGCTCAGCCACAGAACACTCACAGCTGCATCAGAACACACGAAACTGAGCTTCAGACCTTGCTCTGCCTCAGCAGGTACTGTGCTAAGGTTGGGCAAGCTTCAGCTACAACGCCATCTGTTGACGTGTAATTAACAGCGAGGGAGAAAAGCCATGATAGGTCAGAAAAAAGAACTCCAGGACCCCACGCTCAGTGCCCATTATTTTGCTTTTGTTTTCACAATGCACATTGAAATTCATGGTCCTTTCATTGTTTATTTTAATTATTAATTATTTTAAAATTTTTATCATGCTCGGTTTATAAAAGCAAAACATTAAAAAGATCATCATTATATGGTAACAAAAAATCACAATTATCTGCTTCACTTCTTGCCAGTTCTCAGTCCTACTCCCCAGAGGCAGGGGCTCTTCACTTTTAGCTTTTCCTCTGGTGTTTAAAAACAATTTCTAAGTAATGTGTTTATGCTACTATTTCTTGATTTAATTATTTAGGGATTATCTGTCAATGCCTTATAATGATATTTGAGGATTTCAGCTCTCTTTGAACCTCTAGTCAATTCCACTTCTTCTACATATAACTAATAAATCCTTATTCGATATGATAACTATGTAATTATGTTTTTTTCTTGAGCCAGGTAGTATACAATTATTACATTTTATTTCTTGTACGGTTCTTGTTTTGCTTTGCTCTGCGTCATTTCACCTTCTGTATTGTTTTCTTTAGCTCTGTAAAAGTTACCCAGGCGCTAACTTCTCCCCTTTCTGCAGGGGGCTATCCTGCCAGAGGCCTCCAACAACTGCTTTGGTCAGATTAGTTTATCTCTAGTGAGCTGTCCTGAAATTTCTCTGCCTTTCCTCTGGGTCAAATGCCATCATCCCTAGACCCCAGTGTTCTTCATTTTGCTAAAGTGCACCTTCTTGTAGGTTTTGAGGGAAAAAGAAAAAGGCATAAAAGTAAGAGATACATTTTTTGAGGCTATGCAAGTCTGAAAAACATCTCTACTGTACCCTCATGCTTCATTGCTATTTATCAGGTTATAAACTTCCAGATTAAAAAAGCAAAAGCTTTTAGAATTTTGGAAACAATATTCTGTTGCCTTCTTACTTCCAACAATATTTTGTTGCCAATTTTATGCCAGTTTCTTATATATTTGGTATTTTCCCTAAATCTCAGAATTCAGGATGTTTGTTTCTGGTCATTCAAAGTTACATAATTATGCTCTTGGAGTTATTTTTTAATGTCTGGTGATGAGTACTTGATGGACTCTTTAATCTACAAGTACATGTCTGTTAAGAAAATTTTTTTTCTATTACACTGTAACATTTCCCCCATTTCTGTTGTCATTCTTTTTCCTTTCTGAAACTGTTATCAGTTGGATGAAACCATTTGAATTAATTCTCTAACTGTTTTATCTTTTCCACTCATATAATTCACCTGTTTGTCTTTTGGTCTCAGATAAGTTAAGGAATTTGCCTTCCAAATCTTCTACTTTTTAAAATTCTATCATGTTTTCACTTCATAAGAACTATTTCTTGTTTTCTGATTTTAATAGTATTCCATTCTCATAGTATAAATGAAATATATTTTCTTATCTCTCAAAGATACTATATTATGGTTTGGAGATTAGAGATTTCCTAGCTTCATCGATGGTGACACTTCTGTGACTATCTCTTGATCTTGTATTAGTTTAGAGATTACTTTCAAGAAACAAATGATTTGAGGTCTTAGCCAGGAATTGCTTTCAACTCCAAGAGGTCATGTGTACCCCTTGACACATGGTCCACTCCAAAGTCAAGCCAGCAACAATGCATAAAATCCGTCTGTCATATTTTGAATCTCTGACCTTTTGTGTAACCAGCCAGAAACAGATCTCTGTTTTTTAAAGGCTCACGTGATTAGCCTGAGTCCACCCAGAAAAATCTCCTCATCTTAAGGGTAGCTGTGCCAAATAACATAACCTAAGTATGGGAGTAAAATCCATCATATTTAGTTTCCTGGATGATGTGGATTCTGGACACCAGGGGGTGGAAAATCTTGGGGCTCATTTAGAATTCTGCCTACCACAATAACACAAAATCCTGTCTTATTCATCTTCTAGTAAGCATATATTTGAACCTACTTTTAAACTTATAGAAAATTCCACCAAATAGTCCATATTTCACATGTCACTCACGCAACCTCTCCCAATGTTACTCTCTTAGAGAACTATAAGAAATTTATTAGAGCCAGGCAATTAGCCTTGGAAAATACCTTAGTTACCTCTTCATCCCACAAAAAAATCTACCATCATCATCTCCATGCTCCACCCTTCCCTCCTTATAAAATTCTCACTCTTCTTCCTGGGAGCTTCATTCTCTATCCTCTGAATACTCCATGTCCCTTTGAGAATACTTGTATTATAGCATTTACACAAATAATTAAAGAATAATATATTTATTAGTTTTAACTATCTATAATGTGCATTTATTCATCACATATTTATTAAGGTTCAATATGCCAGAAAGGGAGCTACTGAAAGGAGAAATCATATATATTCCCCACTCTTTCTAGTGTAAACTCTAGAATATAACATGCCATTTATTAATACTTGGTTAAATAAATGATGTGTAAGATTCACAAAAATTGTGATTAAAAGTCCTGTGGATATCAAAATATACTGAAATAACATCTTTGTATATATTAACACACAGTATATTTTTTAAAAACTTAGGTTTAGGGGTTATTTATTTATTTTTCCTTCAGATTACTATATTAGTGTGTTAATTTTATTTGTCTGACATGGGTAATAAATAGCCATCTATATAATCATGTGCCTTTTTAACCCATATATATTCTCACAGATTCTTTTCTAAAATTAATGGAGCCATTTTCTTTTTTATTTCTATATGCTAAAAATGAATCTCTCGATAATAGCATTCTTAAATTCATCGACTAGGTCATCAAAAGCCAAGGCTTGGCAGAAATCTCTGGGCAGTAAAAGAAAATGCGCAACTGCGGGGTGTAATTTCATGACATTCCACTCTTCCTTGAACACACAGAAAAATGATGGAATGATGCTGGTCTCTGCCAAGGACAGAACCAAGGAAAGGACGCCCATTGGAACTCCACCCTGTGGGAGCAGAAGCGCTCATCAGGAAAGACGTCAGAGCTGAAGGGCACTTTCCCATGAAGCATATGGAGAGCATCACATAGCCAGCAGGACAAATTAATGGTCCCATAATAAAATGTGTTTCACATGCTATTAAAGTTGTTGTCACACTTCATTGCATAGATGATTGGAAGCTCATGGTGGTGGAAGGTGAGGTCAGCTTCCTAAACCAGCCTGAGTTATAAATGGGCAGTTCTTTCCTGTAAAGTCCCCTGGAGATTGGGGAGTTCTCTGTATTCAGCTGGGTCGCGAAAGAAAGAAAGAAAGAAAGAAAGAAAGAAAGAAAGAAAGAAAGAAAGAAAGAAAGAAAGAAAGAAAGAAAGAAGTAATGGTCCATCTACACATAGACTTGGAAACAAAGGTGCAAAATGGTCCTCCTAGGTAAGCACTGCTAACTGGGGTTCCATAGAGATGACAAAAACAGAAAAATGACTAAATCCCCTGTAGGAAAATTAGTTGCTTACTTTTGGAGTGTCTGGATTTTGGAAGATGGCTTATAGTTTCTGTGAAAGAGAGAAGGGATTGACACTCTAGAAACCAATGGCTTCCAATATGTATTACGTTAGCATTCTGTGCAAAAGCAATCTACGGAAATTTGCTTAGACCATCATTATGGACTACCGAAACAATTCAGTAAAAGTCACAACTTGTTCCACTCGATGATTGTTTAGTGACATGGTTAAATATCAGAAAAATATGACACTTTCCACTCCTGATAATGTTTAGTTGTAGAGGTTATACATTTTTGAAGAGCTGAAATAATCAAAATAAAATGGTGCCTTATTTAATTTTTCACTACATGATAGTTGCTTGGATGCCAGAAGCAGTGTAAACGTACTGATGTGGTAATGACGCCATCTTGGGAATCAGAAATCTTTGTGCCAACACTGGGTCTGAATCTACCTTTCTGTGTCACCCTGGACAATCATCCTTCCTTTCAGAATCATGGTTATCTAATATTTTAAATAGAGAAGACTAAAAGAGATAAACTCTCAGCTTCTTTCTTTCTCAAGAATTTCATAATTTTTCTCGGTCATCAGCCAATAGCAACTTCCTTAGTACAGAAGTTTCAATAAGCTTAAAGTGTCATAAAGAATAAAATGAAAATTATAAATACTGACATTATCATTATAAATATTATTTCATCATTGCTTCATAATCTGTCCTTTATTTCAGGATTCTTTACACGCACTCTGTTTCTGATAAACTGCAGACCAGTTAGTCTCCCAATTTTTCTGGCTCCAGAGCTTGTCTTGTCTTACATGGATCATAACCACTGCAGTTAACCCAGCACATAATTTATCACTGTAAAAGGAGGTGGTGATCTCATAGGAACAGGAGGTAAACTCCTCTTAGGCATTCTAAGCATTAACAGCTTTTGCTTTCTGCATCTTCTCTCAGACTTTAAGCCCTTTCTCTCTTTTACTCATCTAAGACTTCATTTCCTAAACCTAATCTTATAGATGTCTGCATTCACCTGTGACAAGACTGTATAAGTATTGTAGGGTCATGTTATCAGCAGTCAAAGTATAAGCTGACAGGTTGAAAAATCAAAGAGTAGGTTTGCAGACCAATGTGTAGTTAAGTGCACGATTACTGTGAACCCCATGCAGTCATCCAGCACAAGGACATACAAACCAAAGGAACAATGAGAAAACATGTTTGCATTTTATTAGGCTGTTGTAACAGTTTCTCAAACTACAAGTGGAATGCAATATCTACTTCTGTACACACAAATATCATACATTTGAAGGCACAAGATTATGTTCCCCAAACTAGATTTTGCAGAATTCTATAGTTCTCAAACTAAATAAAGAAAACTTCTAGCTATTCTCATTATTTCAAAAAGTTGAATAGTCATGAATATAAAATCCATAAATAAAATTAAACAGATGGCTAAATAACTATATAAAATTTATTCCCACTATGCTGAAAGATCTGTACATTAAAATAAACTAGAAAATATGATTTTGTAGTTTTGCTCAAAAAAAGGCATTTAAAATATTCAATGTTGAGGACATAGCAACATGGGCACATTTCTCTCACTCTAAAACATTATCTCACTAACCAGAGATGGATTTGGGTGCATGTTGATTTCCTTACATAGATCTATAAATCACAAACATGTGTAACAAAGAAACATTCAAGATAAAAATAAGCATAAACAGAAGTTATGTAATTGATAATTTCTCAGTGAAGTACAGTTAATTAGATAAACAGGACATAAATAGAAGTGTTCTTGAGAAGTTCAGGAGTAGGAGGAATCACATCATGAATCTAAAAATACAAGTCAAAAGCAATCCAAGAGGAGGTTAAAATGATGATCACAGGTGAAGTAATCATTTTCTCTGGGTATAGTCTGCCTTCTGCCCCCTCTGCCTTGATGAAATGGGCTAGTGTTTTCTTTGTTACTCTCTGTGCTGTGAACCTCTATCCCAGTTCCAGAAATAATCTATTAAACATATATTTACCTGGCTAGCTCTCTAAACTTGGTGAGGTCTTTCAAGGATTGGATCAAGTCTTATTTGTCTCTGTTTCCCAGAACTTAGGAGGAGTGTATTCCAACTTGTCTAGTAAAAAGATCCTCTGAGTTGCTTGCTATTAATACCTATTCGTAACTGGTGCTGACTGCATCTGAATCTCTGGGAAGAGGTCCAGGGATCTGTATATTAATAAGAATTTCAGGTAATTCTTACATTCAGATTAATTGGGAAAATAATACCATAGTATATAAGAAGTAGACACATTTAGTGAAATATTATGCAATGTAAATTTGAGACAAATATGTCAACTATAGGGGAATTGATCTTTAAGTGACTCAGCGCTAGTTGACATGGCAACAAGATGGATCAGCTTTTGAGTGAATTGTGTCTTATCCACCTGCCTTCAAGAGAAGTCATTTGGTAGACAAGAGCTGCTCTGATATTCTGTCCATCTGAGATAGTATTCTGTGTCTGTTCTCTCAGCAATGATATGCTTGGGCATCTTTGGTGGGTGAGTTTCTCCAAGCTTTATTCCTCTCCTGCTCACCAAATTTTTTGTCAGATGGTGTGAGTACAGAGGCTTATCACAACGTCTGGCTCCCAGCTTCTGAAGTAGCATTATGGATGTGATTGACACTGCAGTGTGTCAGCTTGGTACCATTCAGCAGGCAGCAATAGAAGAGACATCATGTGTGTAGTGATGGTGAGTCTGCATCTGATTATTTAAGTGAGCATTTAAATGAGCTCCAAGGAGTGCACATTTCTCACTCTGCTCCCTAAGAGGAGCAGCTCCAATCCTATCTATTTCATTTTTTTTTTATTTTTAGACTATTAGGTTACCTTGACTTTGGACACCTTATTCCATTATGAAGTACTTTATAGTTTATAAATTCTCCTACACTTTATAATATTTCAGACTAATATAACTTATTATCACCTTTTTAAAAAACAAAGTATAGAGAAGTTAGCAACTTTCCAAGACCACAAGCCTATGATGTGTCAGTGGAGAAAATGGCAGGACCTATTTGTCTCCACAAACAGCTACTGGCTCTTTGCTAAAATAGTCTGAACAATTGGAGAGGGACCAGAATCTTTGCTTGGTTATTCTGGGAGTAATGCCCCTGTATAATTCCTCATATGTTTTTCTGCATTAAGACTATAACAAATTAAAACTTGTAGATTTTAGTCTTGATTAATTTAACAATTTGAGGCACTGGGAAATAGAGACTTAGGTTAAGTATGAGACTCTGGAGGGAAAAAAAATAACTAATTTGATAAAAGGTCTGGAAAACATTTAAAGAATTAGTTCTTTAGTCAATAGTATTGTAATAACTATGGTGTCAGCTGGGTACTAGATTTATCAGGGCGATTACTTTATAAGTTATATAAATGTCTAATCACTATGTTGTACACCTGAAAGTAATGAAATAGTGTATGCCAGCTCTAATTGAAAAATAAAAAATATATTTTTAAAAAATACTTACATACACATAAAAAAATTAGTTTTTTAACTCAGGACGTCTAATAAATAGTGCCATGTTTTGTTTTGCTTGTTTCCTACATCAGGATGACTTCATATTTCCTGTGAGTCATGAAAATAATTTTTTTCTTATGACTCTTTCTCTTGTTAAATCTTATAAAAGAAGAAAAAAATTGATTTCTTCAGAAAATACTTTTTCCTATCAGACTTATTATTCAACATTTAAAGTATTAATCTATTATTTTACTTGGATGACTAACATTACATACCAAAGCTCAGTAACTATAAAATTATGTTTCAATTGTTCTTTCTTACTAAAAATTCACATTAGATTAGTGCTTATGTAAGTATATTTTAATTCTCCAATCGATAATTGACTATCTCCAGTACTTAAGATTATGAATTCCAAGGGACATTCTTCACAGCAGAATTTTATGGTACTTCAGCCAGGAGTACTACAAGTACATTTGAAAAAAAATGCCTTTCCCGAGTCCATATTCCTGTAATTGTTGTTACTTCCACCGTTCTCATCTCATGATTAAATTAAGCCCAGATTGCGCTTTTCAACCCTCTCCAATGCCATGCATCATTCTGTAGAAAAAACATATTTATAAGTGGAATTAAATCAAATATTTGCACACACCCCAATCATTATGGGTGATTAATTTTCTTTTCTAGACTCCATTAAGGGCCTTCACTGGTATTCTTACCAGAGACTGAGGTCTCTAATTTATTTCTCTCCCCCGCTCCTTGTAATACCCCCCCATTTAATGGTCCAGGGTCGTGCTGGGATGCTCATTAGTTTCCTGCTAGCTGTTCTGCCAAGCAGCCTCCGAGGCCTCAGCGTCACCTCAGAAATCATTAGTGTAACTGGCGCTGCAATCTTCCCTGCCAAGCATAGGGTAATCATTTAGAGACTGAAACCTGCTCCTCCATAAATGAGTATTTGGCGGGAAAGGGTGGAGGGATGGGAGAGGTAGATGTAGGGAGGGAAGTTCACGTGTTGCGATAGTATTCTCTGAATGAATGAAATTTCAATAACTGAGTTGAGAAGCCAGATGTTTGCAAGCATCCTTTCATGTTCAGGGAACAGAAACGGTTGGGTGTGGAGGCAGCGTGATTTACTCTGAGGTAAAGAAGTCAACACAATGATACACTGAAGGTCAAAGGATGCCTAATCACATTTGTGATGTTCTAGAGCCGCCTTTCACTTCCACTGTGTTCATACATGGCGGTAGGATCTATTTACAGACATGTTCCGAAGATGTGATGATGCTATTCTTAGCAAGGATATGAAAAATCCATTCAACTTCCAATCAAAGAAGAATACTTATATATTTATTTGCATGTGGTTTATAGGTTTTATGGTTAAAGACACAGCTGCTGGCATTGTTCCTATGTCATCATTCAGAATTATGTCTCCTGCACTCAGGAGTGCAAGCTCCATATTTAGAATTGCTGATCCTAAAATATAGTTCTTCTAAGAGAAACAAGAACAGCAAAGAAAAACAAAAACACGAAGTGTAAGCCAACACAGTTACTCCCTAATGAATGCATAGGGAATATGAATCTTGCATAGAAAAAAATGTAGGGACTCTGCATATAGGTGTTTCTACAGAGAAGAGCTCGGTCTTCCCCTAGCAATCCATCCCCTTTCATGGACATCGGGAGTATTTTATCTGCCTTGTGCATTTGGTCACTTCAGGAGCCTGGTGGGATGGAAGAAGGGGGCTGAGTGTGTGTCAGAGGCCAGGATGCAAGCAGCAAAGCATAGTTGAAAATGTGGACTGCTGGATCCCGCAGACCAAGGCTGAGGGTTTGCTCCTAGCTGTGTGGTCATAGGCATGTTGTCTTAAGCTCTTCAAATCTGGCTTTCTTTATTCATAAAATGTGGTTAATAACTGTTTCAATAACAACTTATTATAAAGGTTGAATGCTGTTAATTCATGGAGAATACTAGCATCAGCACTTAGCATATACTAAGCAATCGATGAATAGTAACCAGAGATTGCTACCTAATGTGCCAGGCCCAGTACAAGATGAAAATGTGGAGTCTCTTATTCAAAATGCAGAGGAAAATATGGTGTTTAAACTAAAAAAGTAAAAAAAAAAATGTTTTTCTTTATTTCTGGGGTCTCTGCAACAACATGTCATGTTATTTGTTATTTGCTATCTAATGTCACACTCTCTCAGTCACAGAGATACTCACCCAACAAATGCAAAACCTCCCAGGTGCCCAAGGGTGCACCTCATGACTCAGAGCAAAGCACCTGCTCATGAATCCCCAGGATTCTGCCTTCTGCCAGCTGACACACAAAATCTCCCCTTCCCCATGGTCTGCTGCCCGGATGCATGGTAAGCCTGTGAACCTCAAGTGGTTGCAGTTTCTGAATTAGAATGAGTCTGGGGACAGGTGAGAATGGGGTGGGCAAGAGGCTTTTCTCTGCCGACTCACCCATTAAATATAACATGGCTCTGCCACCCCAGAAAGAAGAAGACCATCCCCATGCCCTGGATGGAAACACAGTATGGGGTACATGCCTTTCTTTGACCTTCATCTCGTCCCCACCCAGCTCTCTGCCAGGGATGAAGGGCAGGGGCAGCAACTGGGCAGAAGTAGAGAGAAGGAGACTGGCTGGTTCCCAGAGTCCTATGGGGGTGAGCAACTGACAGCTGAGAACAGGTCTTGGAGAAGCAGAGTCAGCAAGACCAAGTACCACCAGCACTCAGAGGCTTCTAGCCCCTAGCACATGCTCTCTTGTCCCCAAGAACTTCACTTACGAAACATCATTCAAAGATAAAATTGTTCAGTATTTTAAGACATTAGTGCAGAATATTAAATCCCATGTGAGCACTAGTCACACACCCATGATGCTGAGTATTACCTATGACTCTACCTCTCCTACCAGCTTCTGACCCTGCTTTGCCAATAAGAAGCGAGATCAGTTTGAGTAAGACGTGTCCCTGTTAGGTTATTAGACTCTCATCAGTAAAATAAAGGGTTAGATACTAAGTTCTCATTTTTCCTGAACTTCATTTTTCCTTTGTTAAATTATTTTACTTTTTCTAGCTTTATTGATAGATAATTGACGTAACATTGTGTAAATTTAAGGTATACAAATTGATGAAATGTATATATTATGAAATGATTCCCACAATAAGGTTAGTTAACATATCTATCACCTCACATGGTTACCAATTTTGGGGTGTGATGAAAACTAAAATTTAATCTCTTAGCAAATTTTGAGTCTACAGTACAGTATTATTAACTATAGTCTTCATGCTACACATTAGATCCTCAGAATGTATTTGTCATATAATTGAAAGTTTACATTCTTTGACTGACATGCCCCCACCCCACAACCCCCAGCCCTCAGCAACCACTCTACTCTCTATTTCTGTGTTCAAGTTTTATAGATTCCACAAATAAGTGATATGACACAGTATTTGTCTTTCTATATCTGACTTATTTCACTTAGAATTATGCCCTCATGGTTCATCTACGTTATCTCAAATGGCAGGATTCTTTTTTTTTAATGACTGAATAATATTCTACTATGTATCTACATCTATATATATTTTTTATGGTAGGTGCACCAATTTACATTCCCATCAACAGTATACGAGGGTTTCATTTTCCACATCTTTACCAGTATTTATTAATTAATTTATCTATTAGCTTTTGTTTTTTGGGTAACAGACATCCTAATGTGTGAGATGGTTTTACATTGTGGTTTTAATTTTAAGAAGCTTACTTGAGGGCAGGGACTACCCTGTAATTATGTTTATAAACCTCATAGTATGTTCCACAGAGGTATGCAGTGAATACATGTTAATTTACATTCAGTTATAGTTCTTATTGCTGTACTAAGATCATAACTTACTTAGGGAGAAGCCATATCTTAAATTCTCAGGGAGGCAGCTCTCTGTAGTAATAAGAAAATGGGCCCTGGAATTCACCAATATGAGATTATGTCCTAGTACTATTTTCTGCCTGCTGTGTTATTTGGAAATAAAAACTCTCTGAGCTTCTAGGCTCTACATCTGTAAAACAAAAATAAAATACCAAGCTGTTTAGGAATTTAATAAGTTAATGCATATTGGGTACTTTATGATACCAGGTGAGTGTTTTATAAATGGCAGTTCTCTTATTAAAACTTAGCTACAGTATGCAAATTGGCTTCATCGGAGTTAACAACAATACAAGCCTTAATATTATTGACTCGGCTATTTTATTTGTGTTCCTATTCTAATGACTTAGATGGGGCCTGAATAAAGGGGCTTCATTACTAAATTCACTATGATGTCCTTGGAAACCATGTGGTGTTAAGTTCAGTATCAGGTTCTAAAGCAGTTTTATGTCGCATTCATGTCAAGTGGTGAGTATTTCCAACCCTTCATGTGCAAATAGGATGGAAAATGATATAATTAATGGTTGATTCACTCTCTGCATAATCATTCATCTAGCCTCTTACTTTTTTCTCATACTCCTTGACCAGAGATTCTTTAAGAAATTCTTTCCCATGCAGACCACAGAGAGCCATTATCCTATTACTCCAGGGAATTCTTTAGGTCAAGGAAAAACCCAGCCAATAGGTGATAAACCACTTTCTTTGACTTCTTTTGTTCTCATCTCTGATCAGACGCTGACTACTTAGTAAAACAGTTATTCCCATGGTGACACACTCGACAGCGACAGAATGATCTTGTCCTGTGACGACAGATGTTGAAGCTGGATTATGATTCCCAGTTTCGCAGTCAGTAATGCCTATAAAGTTATTTTGACTATTCAAGTGCTAATGTATTCAGGCCACTAGAGTAGTGTGAAGAATGTGGAACTTTCTCTTAGCCTTATCGTGCCTATTCTTTATAGTCTGACTTGGTTCATAAGAAAATCAGCTTGATAGCACACTTCTCTGCAATTAAATATTGACTTCTCTATCAGTTTGATTAGACAATAAGCTATATGGAAGCCAAGCCCCATCTATATATTTCATTATTATATTCTTATTAATTAATTTAGTCCCTGGCACAGGACATTTAGGAAGGAAAGGATATAAGAATTGTGAAGGGATGGAAAAGAGTTTCATGATTTTTTTTTTAACCAATATTTAAAGAGACTCAACTGTGATTTTTATGAAAAAGCTGGATTTTGTCTAAACTCTGGAATAGGTTCGAATACTTTCTCTATTTGGTATAGTAAATGTGACTTGATGCATGTGAAAAGAATATTGTACAAAAAGTGACAATACCATAGATCCAGTTGTCCTTTAAAAATAAATAATAACACAGCCATATGTATAGATAAACATCATTTTGTGCACAATCCAGGTTGAACTGTTGTGTTGATGCCATGTTTGATATATAGAGCATAGTCAAAGACCTCAAGGAACTTCTAGTTTACTGCAGAATACTTGTGAAGAATTAACTATAGCTTAACACTTTTATTTTCCTCTTCTCCGAGTAATTTATTAGTTAGCAAGTAAGAATTCAGCTGGGAGAGGTACAAGGAATTGGTCTGAGCACAAAGGGAAGCAACAAAGTAAAAAAGAAAGACATTTGTTTGTAAAGAGCTTTATATATTATCAGTAAACAGTACTCAATGAAATGGTAAACATTTTTGTTACTAGAAAAGGAGCAATGCCAGCCAGTCTGGTTTCTTATCTCTTGGTTATCAATATGTTCCTTTTGGCCATGTATATGTGATGATGAGGTGTATATGTGCTTGTAACCCATATAAACTAAATAACTCAATTGGATAGCTTTTAAAATTACTGGGTTTTGCTGTGGGCAGGTCATAGGTGACAGGAATCACTTGAAATTGTGAATGAATTTCCCTTAGGCTGAGGGATATTATGCAATAGTAAGAAAAAAATGGTGCATTAAATAATGAAATAATTATTTTCTTAAGAGCACTACATACTCTACCAGCCTCTGTGGCAGGATCCATTGTATAGCTTTTGCATTCTGCTGAGTCTGCAGGTGGCCTGTGGCAGTGCGGTTACACTGAGGTTACTCAGTGAGCAATAACACACTGGGTTGCCAGAGATGCAAATATGCAGAATCAGATCAAAACACTGAGACCGCAAATGAAGAGCCTTGTCTACACATTTGTGAAGACTGTGAAGAGAGTAAAACTCCTCACATGCTTGCTTTTTTCTGAGGATGTTTTCTGCCGTTTTTATTCTTTACCTTTTTTTTTCTTTTTTTTTTTTTTTCCTGGAAGGCAATAAATAGAGCTCCAAGAATTCATCTCTCTCTTGTCTCTAGAGTAAAATAGTGGAGACAGCTGATATTCTGGTATTAAGCAATCCCCACCATGGCTAATAGAAGGACATTCAAATTTAGTAAACATTAAAACAGGAAATGCTATGCAACTAAAATGAATTAGAGCTGAAATGCTTTGACAATAGCATTCTAAAAGTAGACAAGAATATGAGATCTGAAAATAAGGGAGTGTTAATACCTGTATGGCAAGTTATGTATATGAAAATGATAAAATCTAAAAACTTTGTAAAAAAAATGTAAAAATAACTGTCCCCTTTAATTTGGAATATGATAATAAACAACCATTTTACCACAGACACTGATAACTTTCCTTCCTTCCTTCCTTCCTTCCTTCCTTCCTCCTTCCTTTTATATCTTTCTTGTATCAGGCAATCCATCATTATTTATCTAATTCTTATTATGGAATAGACACTATATTAGGTCCTTAAAACACAAATATTAATAAATCAATAATCTTTAAACTGAGGATCTCAGACTCTATATGCTAGATATCATGAAATCACTGTTTTTTTATTCTCCAGCATTTTTAAACTCATGAATGAATTGTTCAAGAGCAAAATCTTTCCTATAATTTTGCTACCTGTTAATATAATCACCATTGAGTTTGGTGAAGGACCTGGAAAAGCTCAATTAGATTAACCTGAGCTAAAGATAAGGGAATGCTTGTCTGAGAAAACTTCTGCTAGATGTGTTTATGCTGAGTATAAAGACATGAGATGTCCTCAGTCCTTGATCATCAATTCTGATCATTAATTCATCTCTAAGACCAGCTGCATGTAAAATTGCGCAGGCTTCTAAAGAGACAACTCCAGCATCCTCCAGCAGAGGCACTTGGTTATTTATCTGAGAGGCAGAACGTCATTATAAATCCTTTACTTCGCAGCTATTTAACTTATCTCCTAAGGGCCTCAATCTCCTCATCTGACAAATTGTTACAGTAATATTAATATCTGCCTTGCAGATTATCGTGAGGATTATGTGAGTAAACATTTTTAAAACCATAGGACAGTGTCTGGCACATGGCAAGCATTATATAGTGTTAAATAGTGTCCACCACAGAAGAGAATAGTCACCTGAATATATTTCAAGAACACTTTATTCTTCTTTGTTGGACTGTATTTTGTTGTTAATGGTGAAATAAATCAATGACTAAATCTAAAGAGTAAATACGAACTGAGCTATTTTAGAAAAAAAGAATGTTTCTCTGATGACTCCAGCTGTGTCATACTTAGGAATGTGCTCCAGAGAAGTGTGATATTCTATCAACAAAAAAGTTCACAACAATAGCATCCTAGTACAGCTGACTGCATTTCATGAAATGCATCCCAATACATTTCTTAGAGGAAACTCTCAGATTCAAATTAAGACTGTAGCATAAAGACAATTCTCAGAAATAGTTTCACACATAAACTCTGGCCCCAGTTTAACTGGTTTGAATATATATATTTGAAGAAGGAGCAGGAAGATGAGGAGGAGGAATAAAGGCTACATATGTAATGTTAACATTATTTAAAAACTATGTCTTCTTCCCTCGTTTACCTAGTCAGTTATCCGAAGTCTTTATTTTTTCAGATTAGTCTTCTAGATCTAATCTAAAGAGGAAATAGCTAATGAACTAGAATTAGAAACAGCCAAATAAGCACAAATGACTTTTTATATCTGAAGATAATAAATAACAGATACTGTAAGTATCTTATGACATTTTTTCCTGTTTTTAAACTTCTGATTATCTTTCATAATATAAAAGGGTAACATAATGCTTCAAGTCCAATTCCAGACATACGTGTACTCAAGATGATTTTTTTTTGTTATAGTGACATTGGTTAACGAAATCCAGTAAGTTTCAGGTATACAATTTAGCAATAAGGCATATAAATATCTATCTATCTATCTATCTATCTATCTATCTATCTATCTATAGATATATAGATATATAGATAGATATATAGATATATATATCTATAGATATATAGATATATAGATATATATATAGATATATATATATATTTCATTGTATGTTTATTGCCCATACTTAGATTTCTTTTTGTCACCACATTTTTGACCCTTTTTACTCTAGCTAACTCCCTACCCTCTGGTAACCACTAGTCTATTGTCCATGTCCATGAGAATATGACATTTTTTGAAATATTTATTTATGTAGGAAGAAGGTAGGTTAATAGTGTGTTGTAGGATTAAGAATTCATACATAATTCTTCATAGAATTCACTTGGAATGAGTGACCCTGCAGACTGGGAGTGAAATAAATCTAATTATTTATTGAACTAATAGAAAAATAATGAATAAAGTCATAATTCAGAAAGAAGATAATAGAATTATGGAAAACAAGTAGCATGAGACTATAGCTAATAAATCATGTTATACCAACTTCATAATACTGCTGAAATTAATAAGATAATAAATACAAAAAGAACAGTGTTAAGATTGAATGTGATTTTTGCATTTAAAAAAGCATTTTGCGTTTTAAGAAAGCAATCGAAATTGCTCAACTATGTTCTAATTTTAACATATTATTTAGAACAAGTGATAAGTTCTTTTTACTAACTAGTTTGTGTGATACATATAGAAATGTAATGAAAGAACAAATATGAAATATCAAGAAAAGTAGTTACACTATAATGTATTCACATATCAACATAGAACCAGAACATAAATTACTTGGGTTCCTTTTGGCTGTACGCTCATGACATGTGTAAATATGATTATAGATAGCAAAGATATTTTCTGCATCTAATTGGGCTATATGGTCTATAAAATTTCACCTATCCCTCAAGTTCAAGCATTTGTATCCACTCTTCCATCATCGATCTCGTTTCGCAGTACATATGCGTGTATAATAATTGGTCCTACATGATGTAAGGTTTGAATTCACTAAGAGCATATATAATAATTGGTCCTACATGATGTAAGGTTTGAATCCACTAAGAGCATCAAGATCATATGACCTAGCAATCCCTCTTCTGGGTATCTCCTCGAAATTTTCGAAAACATTTATTTATAAAGCTATATGTAACCCTATGTTCATTGCAACATAATTCACGGTGGCCAAAACATGGAAACAACCTAAACTCCCTTTGGTAGATGATTAGATAAAGATGTGGTGTGTGTGTGTGTGTGTGTGTGTGTGTGTGTGTGTGTGTGTGTGTAAATTTCATATATATAATGAAATACTACTCAGCCATAAGAGAAGATGAAACACTGCCATTTATGACAACATAGATGGAATTTGAGAATATCATGCTAAGCAAAATAAGTCAGACAGAAAAAAACAAGA
>NW_011888813.1:8155589-8157788 GCF_000151845.1 Pteropus vampyrus
TATAATAATTGGTCCTACATGATGTAAGGTTTGAATTCACTAAGAGCATATATAATAATTGGTCCTACATGATGTAAGGTTTGAATCCACTAAGAGCATCAAGATCATATGACCTAGCAATCCCTCTTCTGGGTATCTCCTCGAAATTTTCGAAAACATTTATTTATAAAGCTATATGTAACCCTATGTTCATTGCAACATAATTCACGGTGGCCAAAACATGGAAACAACCTAAACTCCCTTTGGTAGATGATTAGATAAAGATGTGGTGTGTGTGTGTGTGTGTGTGTGTGTGTGTGTGTGTGTGTGTGTGTAAATTTCATATATATAATGAAATACTACTCAGCCATAAGAGAAGATGAAACACTGCCATTTATGACAACATAGATGGAATTTGAGAATATCATGCTAAGCAAAATAAGTCAGACAGAAAAAAACAAGAACCATATGATTTCATTCATTCATGGGATGTAAAACAGAAAGCGACAAATGAACAAACAAAAAACTCATACACACAGACAACAGTCTGGTGGTTATCAGAGGGAAAGAGGGGATTGGGGAAGTAGAAGAGGGCATTAAGGGTATTAAGGGTAGAAGAGGGTAAGGGAGTCATTTATATGGTGACATCACGGACTTGACTTTGAGTGGTGCACACACAATGTAATATACAGATGATATATTACAGGATTGTACACTTGAAATATGTAATCTTATTAACCAATATTACCTCAATAAATTTAATAAATTTTAAAAATATTTTCACCTCAATTCACCAATCATCCACAGCTCCTCACTTGTACTCTGGATTCTCCTTTCTTAAAATCTCTTTTTTTTTTGTTTCACAATAAGTCATAGTATTGCTGTTCTTCATTCTAATGAGATTAATTACTAATCTATTTTATATTGACCTTATTGTGGTATAATTTTTATGCCATAAAATATACCCTTTAATGTTTTTTTATATTCACAGATTTGTGAAACCATCACCAGTAGCTAATTTTAAAAATATCTGCCACCCCAAAAGGAAACTGTGTACTCATTAGCAGTCTCTTCCCATTATTATGTATCCCGAATTCCCTGCAAACACTATTCTATTCTCTCTCTCTATCGATTTGCCTATTATGAATATTTCATATTAATGAAATCATACAATGTGGCCTTTTCTCAATGGCTTCTTTCATGTAGCCTAATGTTTTCAAGGTTCATCCATATTATAACAGGTATTCTTTATTCTCTTTGTTGAATAATATTCAATTGAATGGATATACCATCTAATATTTGATTTACCCATTCATCAAGTTGATATTCTTTTGGATGGTTTTTAATTTCTGATTACTAAAAATAATTTTGCCATGAACATTAGTGTATACTTTTTTTGAAGGCATGTTTTCATTCTTTTTACTATATACTTAGGATTGTAATCTCTGCATCATATGGTAAATCTATGTTCGACAGTTCCAGGAACTGTCAAACTGTTTTCCATAGTTGCTGCAACATTTTACAATTTCACCCGCACCAATGTTCTAATTACTCCACATCCTATGAACTACTCGTTATTGTCTAGCCATACCAGTGGGTTTGATGTGACATCTCATTATGGTTTTAATTTGCATTTCCCTAATGACTAATGCCTATCTTTTCATATGCTTTATTGGTCATGTAAAAATATTCTCTGTGGAAATATCTATTTAAGTCTTTTGCTTTTTTAATCAAATTGTCTTCTACTGTTAAATCATAAGTGTTCTTGTATGTTCTGGCACTAGTCTCCTGATAAGATATATGATTTGCAAAAATTTTCTTTTTTTTATGTCATCATTTCATTTTCTTGATGGTTTCTTTAAAAGCACAATAAAAAAATTTATGGATTCCAATTTATCTAATTTTTTGCTGTTGTTTGCACTTTCATTGTCATAACAATCATTGCCTGTACCAGTGCCATAAAGATTTACTCCTATGATTTCTTCTAAGAGTTTTAGAGTTTTTGTTGTTATATTTATATTTATGATCCATTTTGAGTTAGTTTTTGTATACCATTTTAGGTAGGGGTCCAACTTCATTCTTTTACATGAGAGTATCCAGTTGTTCTGGTAACGTTTGCTAAAAAAGACTATTCTTTCCATCATTGAATTATCTCATCAATCTTATCAAAAGTGAATTAACAATAAATATGAAGTTTATATAAGTATTGCCAATTCTAGT
>NW_011888813.1:8157838-8176711 GCF_000151845.1 Pteropus vampyrus
ATGAATATTTCATATTAATGAAATCATACAATGTGGCCTTTTCTCAATGGCTTCTTTCATGTAGCCTAATGTTTTCAAGGTTCATCCATATTATAACAGGTATTCTTTATTCTCTTTGTTGAATAATATTCAATTGAATGGATATACCATCTAATATTTGATTTACCCATTCATCAAGTTGATATTCTTTTGGATGGTTTTTAATTTCTGATTACTAAAAATAATTTTGCCATGAACATTAGTGTATACTTTTTTTGAAGGCATGTTTTCATTCTTTTTACTATATACTTAGGATTGTAATCTCTGCATCATATGGTAAATCTATGTTCGACAGTTCCAGGAACTGTCAAACTGTTTTCCATAGTTGCTGCAACATTTTACAATTTCACCCGCACCAATGTTCTAATTACTCCACATCCTATGAACTACTCGTTATTGTCTAGCCATACCAGTGGGTTTGATGTGACATCTCATTATGGTTTTAATTTGCATTTCCCTAATGACTAATGCCTATCTTTTCATATGCTTTATTGGTCATGTAAAAATATTCTCTGTGGAAATATCTATTTAAGTCTTTTGCTTTTTTAATCAAATTGTCTTCTACTGTTAAATCATAAGTGTTCTTGTATGTTCTGGCACTAGTCTCCTGATAAGATATATGATTTGCAAAAATTTTCTTTTTTTTATGTCATCATTTCATTTTCTTGATGGTTTCTTTAAAAGCACAATAAAAAAATTTATGGATTCCAATTTATCTAATTTTTTGCTGTTGTTTGCACTTTCATTGTCATAACAATCATTGCCTGTACCAGTGCCATAAAGATTTACTCCTATGATTTCTTCTAAGAGTTTTAGAGTTTTTGTTGTTATATTTATATTTATGATCCATTTTGAGTTAGTTTTTGTATACCATTTTAGGTAGGGGTCCAACTTCATTCTTTTACATGAGAGTATCCAGTTGTTCTGGTAACGTTTGCTAAAAAAGACTATTCTTTCCATCATTGAATTATCTCATCAATCTTATCAAAAGTGAATTAACAATAAATATGAAGTTTATATACGTATTGCCAATTCTAGTCCAATGATCGTTTTTCTTATCCTTATGCCAGTCCTGCACTGTTACAATTACTATAGATTGTAATCAGTTTTGAAATCAGGAAGTTTGAATCCTCCAACTTTGTCTTTTTATTTATTTATTTTGGCTCTTCTGATCCCCTTTTATTTCTGTTTAAATTTCAGAATCAGTTAGTAAATTTCTGAAAAAGCAAGCAACTGTGATTTTGATATATACCATGTTGTATCTGTTGATCAATCTGGGGAGTCTTAAGAATATCCAATCTTCCAAACTATGAACATGGGGTGACTTTTCCATTTATTTCTTTAATTCTTTAATTTCCTTTAATAATGATTTGTGCTTTTCAGTGTACAAAAGCTGCACATCTGTTGTTAAATTTATTCCTAAATATTTTAATATTTTGATGCTATTAGAAGTCAAATCATTTTCTTGATTTCCTTTTTAGAACTGTAAAATTATTTTAATTTGAGAACTGTTCTCAGTTCTAAAAATTTATGAAGTAATTATAAATGTATAAATCACAGTATTTCTTGATTTAAATATAATAGTTAACACATGTATCATTTATTATGTGTCTGTCATTGTTATAAATATGTTACATATATTCATTAATGTTATCCTCATAGCCACACTGTGAGGTACATAAAGAGGTTAAACGATTGTTTCTTATTAAAACAACACCAATAGTATAGTTCTTTATATATTTCAGAATATTAGTCGTAGTTTTATTTAATTTTTCTCTGCTTCCAGGATTCTCTCTGTTTCCCATGAGGTCACTTTTTCATGTTAGTTTATGTTAGACTCTGTCTTTTATGTCTTAAAGCCTTGACTGTTGATTGGAACTCTTTGCTCATGTGTAGGACTTACTAACTGGTGGGCCTCAGTGTAGGGAGATGCTGATTTTTTAGAGTGAAGCCCCTTACACCAGACAAAACGATCTATGGTTTTTTCTCCATTGGTTCTTCAGCCTTTTCGAGGACGAATTTGCTACTCTTCCTTTGGAGAGTATGTGAACTGCCTGTAGGAATTGTGGAAATAGATGAAGAGAAAAGGATATGAGCTGTCACTATTTCATGGCTTATAGATTTTTCAGGGAATACTCGTTTTCTGGTTGAAGTCTTACTTCACCTTCTGTTTTGCTTGTATCCCTGAATTAGAAAGCTCTGGTGCTCATTTTTTTTGTTTTGTTTTCCCTTCCTTTCCTTTCCTTTCCTTTTCTTTCCTTTCCTTTCCTTCCGTTCCTTTTTGTGGATAAACACATTTCTTCCCAAGAGCGGATGGTTGGCTGGGAGGGAAGGGAGAACAAAGTGAGGGTTGCTTTGTGGAGCATCTATTTCTTATAGATTTTCACATAACTGTTGTTATCATGATGTGTCTTCCACAACTTCTGAAGTGTTCGTACTTTCAAATTGTAAGCCACCCTGATCTATTGGCACAGTAGATCTATGACTTAGAGTTCTACTCTGTTCAAGGGCATATGTTTCAGCTTTTTTAGGCATGCTGCTAATTACTATGCCTCTACATGTTTTTCACTGTTCTGTAAATACATTCACCTTTCTCATTTACTGTGTTTTCCTCTATCTATTTTTTATATCCTACTGGGCTTACATACTTTATTCTTATGCACTCTCATTTTGGTAGTGTTTGAAGAAATCTTAGAGGTCAATGCATATAATCCATCCACTGTAATTAACTATAAGTATCTCAAGTATTTTTTTACATACTTCTTTTTCTCCTGAAACCATCATAATGCTTGGCACATAGTAGATAATTAATAAAATATTAGTGAAACCAATTGAATCAAAGGGAATTGAAAGGAACGTAGTTTGGAAAAATGATATTTAACCAATGTAACTAAACATTAAAATTTAGTAAAATTACTATGGCATTGTAAAAAATATATTTTGCTTGAATTAAATAAATTAACTTAATATAGCCAAAATATATGGAGTAAGAAAGCCCCTGGAAATACAGACCCTTAGTCAATAAATTCTAGAACCCTGTGGCAGTGATGGCTAGATATTCACTGACTTTTCATGTTGCCTTCCTTGTGGTAAAATTATTGCTCAAAAGCCACAGCCCAGCTATTGAATAGATTTCAAGTACTTCTTGTATCCCACTTGAGACACTGTGACTCAGTCCTAAACAATGAAGTATAGAGTGAATCAATATCTAGTACAACCAGTCTTGGCCCATTAAAAAAAAAAAAAAAAATCATCCCTCTTTGTAAGTAGATATCAATGTCCAGGAAAAACATATGTTGAAAATTGGAGAGTCTATGTCACACTTGGTCTATAATGACAGCATAAAAGAGAATTCCCTCATCCCCGATTTTCTTGCCAATTAGATGTAATAGAAATAAGAAGTTAATTTATGTTCTATGTGACACCGAGAACTTGAGAGTTTATTTGCTACTTGAATTATATTAGTAATAAAGTAACAAACACATGTAAAGTCATCACTATGTTATTAATAGAAAATAAATAAGAAGTTGGTTTAAAAATGTTATTATATAGCACAATCTTTGGACACTTAGCAAAGCCCATATACTTTTCTTAGTAATTACTCCTAGTAAGAAATACCTGAAAGCAAAGTATTTAGATCAGATATTTAAAAATATGTATTTTTGTTTATTATCGTATCTCTGTGTGTGTTGTTTTTCATAATGTAGGCTTTCTTAGTCTAAAAAGACAAGGTCATTACTCAATGATTAAGTCTCCTCGAAGTCAAGGTCACAAGTTATTGGCCCAAAATCTAGATACAGACTCTAATTATTGTCTAATTGAGTAAAATTGAAAAATAATTAACTTCACATAGAAATGGAATTTTCATCTTCTGCTGACAGTCAGATGCTCTGACAAGTGTGTTGCATTCCAACACGGTCATAATCAGCTGGAGCTGACTGGCTTCTCCTCTGATAGGGTTTCTGCTTTCAATTCTCTTTAGTTGCAGCCATTCTTTCACTGTATGCATGCAGCTTTATACCTGGCCTCACTTATGTTACCTGTCTGGTCCCAATAGAAATTGGAATCATAACCATTTTGGCAATAATGATATTAAATAATAATAATAATAATAATAAAATAATAATAATAAATATATTGTTTGTTTAGTAGCATTTAAATTTTATAATTTTACAGAGATTTAGCATCACGTAGAGTGCTTGAATCCTTATTTCAGCTAAATGTCAGAGAGGTGGATTGATATGATTATCTTACTTTTACATATTAGTTTACATTTTTTAAAATCTGTTAGTTACATTTGGGCTTATCTACTTATTTGCTGAGGGAAAAGATGAAGCAGTGATTGTGTTTCGTCTTAAAATTGAGAGTAAATTTAAGAAATATAAACTGTTATCCATATGTTAGCCTACATGAGTCTAATAGAAAGAATATGTATATTATGAATCAGACTTCCAAAGGTATTTGGAAGAAGTTGTCATCAACTTACACACCATATGCCCAGATTTCCAAATATTCTTAATAACAATTTCAGATGTGAACATGGGAAAATCAGTGTTTGTTTAATTTTATTTAGTGTTTAAAATAGAAATGACTTTTACTTTTTTTTTATTTTATTATTTTATTTTATTTTTTGGCTGCCCAGGACCTACGGAATTCTCCATTGTCCTAGTGAGAATGTGTTCAGTTTCGAGTAATAGAAAACTTCGGTTTGAAGGCCTAAACAAACTGAGGTTTATTTTTCTTACATTACAGAAGTCTGTATCTTGTTTTTGCTGGCATCGATTCAGTGGCTCAATAGTTATCAGTGTTTGCATCTCTGTAATTTTTCTATTCTCATTAGAGTCAAAAATGATTGCTATGACTCCAGATCTCATGCCCACATTCAAAGCAGGGCAAGGGGGCAGGGGGACAGATGACATCAGTTGAAACTATCTTTATTACCAGGAAAACAGAAACATCCTTAGAAATTCAGCAATGTAATTCAACATATGTCTCATTGGCTAGAAAGAATTCAGATGGCCAATTTTAACTCAAAAAGAAACTTAGACTGAAAATATTTAGAGGAGATGGTCAAGGGAAAGAGACAGAAATGAGTGTTCAGTTGCCTAACCATCTGTAGATGCCCATAAACCATATGGATAATGATAGGAAAGCACATCCTAGCCCCTACTATAGAACTGAAAAGTGCCAGATATTAACTTACCCAGTCACTCTTGCTAAGCAGGTGTTCCCACTGCAGGCTTCCGACTGGATGTTTGCTAAGGAGGAGAGATGGTGGAGCAGTAACATTGAAATTCTAGGACCAGTAGTGTAAAAAAAGCAGTAGCAATTTCTGGAGGCAGTGGGGATGATAAGAGCAATGCAAGCGTTGGGAGCCAGTAATCAGCATCATTAGCAGCAGACTGGTTTGTGACATGGTTCTGCTGTGGTCCTGGCTACCCAGTCTACTTTTTCCGTGCCTGTTCCTCATGCCTGATTCTGTCACTTTCCTGGAATACTTGGAATTACCAGTATTCTGTTGGCAAACCCTTATCTATTTCATGTATCCAAGAAGCTAACACAGGAATTGGCAAAGTAGTTGCTGTAAGCCAATGATATTCTGAGATATATGGAGAATCTGGGATATATTTGGAGTTCATTTAGACTAAAGGTAATTAAAAAAAAAAAAAAAACTAATGAACATTAAGGGACAGAAGACTGGCAACTCAAGGCATGCAATAAAAATAATGTAAAACCTATTATGTTATTATTGATGGTCATCTGGAAGAAGTGCCAATTAATGATAATGTTTAGAGAGCCAATGGGCATGAGAAATAAAATTCAAGATGGCAGAGTGGAATGATTTACTCTGGGCCTGGAAAACTTAAATATATATATTGATAAGGTCAAATTAATATGTTGTTGTTGTTGTTGTTAAATGCAGACAGAAAACCAGAAAATCTCTATACCCTCTCTAAAAGGGTTCTTTTCTCTTAGAGCCACTGAACTAAAGGCCAAACTCCAGACACAAAGTTTGCTTCTGTGGGTTGTCAAAAATTATATTAATTTTTATTTAAAGCCGCCTCTCATAGGAAATTTAGGGTATGGATAAGGAAAGAATGGGCCTATAATCTTCAGAAATTTGGTTTATATGAGGACTCAGAGCATTGTGAATACTGAAAGTCAATCTACTCTTTTAGTCTTATTTGGCAGCAGAAGTGACCCCTCTTCCCACTTTACCGAAGCGGTTCTCTGCCTTCCTTGAAGATCTTGAAAGGTTTGAAATATGGCCATTTAGTGCTTCTTGGTTTTGGAAGAGTGATCAGGAACTTACAAGGAACCTATTTGAACGGTTGATGACATGAGATTTAGAAAAGAATTATGTAGGTGGTTCTCTCAGAATTGATCAGAGTTTAGGAAAATTTGTGTCAAAAGGAAACTTTACAAAAATGTCCTCACTGCAATGGAAGTAAACAAAATGACTTTTGTAGCATTATCAACTAGTATTCTTTTCAGCCACCTTAGAAATTGCTAACTTGAATCATGAACAAATAAACAAATTAACCATGATATTAAGAATATATAGACTATATGTAGGCTCAGCTATTTTGATCTTCCATAGCAAAGGTTTATCTAATGCTACTGCTGACTGATGTAGGTTTCAGGAGCAACACCCAAACTGAACACCCCAGAGACCAGACAGCCACCTGGTAAACATCTGGCCTCCTTCCACCATGGTGAAGGTAAAAATTTACCCTTACTGGAATAGTAATATTCTGGATTTGTTTTTGCATGTTTTGGTAAAAATAAACAAACAAATAAATAAATAAATATAACATCTCACATTTATTGGTATAGTCAGACTGCCATAACAAAATACTATAAAGTAGGTGGTTTAAACAACAGAAATTTATTTTTTCACAGTTCTGGAGCCTGGGAAGTCCAAGATCAAAGTTCAGCAGTGTTCACTTTCTGGTGAGAACTATCTTCCTGCCTTGCAGATGCCCACCTTCTTCCTAGGTCCTCACATGGCTAAGAGAAAACTCCAGATCTGGTCTTTCTTCCTCTTTTTATGAGGACACCAATTCTTTCAAATTAAGGCCACACCCTTAAGGCCTCATTTAACCTTAATTCCCTCCTAAAGGTCCAATCTCTAAATATAGCCATGTTGAGGGTTAAGGCTTCAACACATAAATTTGGGGGACACAAAATTCCATTCACAGAACCACACAACATTGTTGTTGGCCTAGGAACTCCCTGTACCAATAAATAAACACATAAACAAAGGAATCAATAAAGTCAATACATGGATGCACATTGCTGTTGTGGGTCTTTTCATGTGCCCATAACTCAGAAGCAGCTACCCATACAGAATGATAGAATGTATTTTAATGTCTCTGTTATGGCATATTATCAGATGCCACCTCGTAATGAAGATGAAATGCTCTGAACCACAACTGAATTATGGTTCTGTTCTTCCTGTGGCCACTATTCATAGACACAGGAACTAAGGGGCAGAATAAGAATGTCGACTTTTTCTATTATATATGATGATCTATTCACAAGATGTATGCTTCCTTTCCTCATGACTCTAAACTTTTGTAGTTCAGAGGTTCTATTACACAAGGGAGAAAAACCTGCCTTCAGCAGGGCCCAATTCTATTACACTGGAATCTAAATCACCACTGATTATTTGGGGCTCATGCCAATAGACAAACAGAACAGAAAGGATTTAACAGTATTGTCTGATATAATTGAAGCTGACGAAGTGAGATAGGATCACTGCTATAGAGTGAGGACAGGAAAGAACATAGATGCAACCAGGGTTTACTTTATAAATTTCCAGGACCATCATGTTCAGGGCTAAAAATAATGAAATTTTATAGCAACTCTACACAGATGGGGCCAAGAAGAGTTCTAAAAAAAAGGTTTAGAGCATCTTTCCATAAAGAACAGGAACAAGCGGAGGTCCCGATAGAAAGCAAATTAAAATAAATATAAACTGCTTAGTTGAGAAGGCGAGTTATAAATTCTAAATATGGGGCTTATGAACAGCTCTGGAAATGAAGGCTATAACCCATATCTTTCTGCATGCACACACGTGTGTGTGTGTGTGTGTGTGTGTGTGTGTGTGTGTGTGCGTGCGTTGGTGTGTTGGACAGTTTGATTTAAATCAGCCTAAAATTAAAATCACAATTGTGTAACAAGATAACCTAATCAATCTAGGTCTCCTCCGGTGTTAGGATTTTCTACCACTACATTCCAAAAGATGCTTAGTTTTACAGAAAAACATGATGCTATTGAATAGCTGTCAGTGGGACATGCACCTTGAGTTGTTGTTATAAGTGAGTCAAAACATTTGCACTAAATCCTCAACTTTTTAATACCTGATTCCGTTTTAGCCAACAACATGAACATAGAAGTTGAGTAGAGATTCAGAGAAACTGGGCTGCTCAGGAACAAACCATTTCTCTAGGGAAATGAAACCAAGTGTTGGCTTCAGTAGTATTAGGCTCTAACCAATAGCAATAACTAATCATAGGTAAACCTAGTAGTAAAAGCATCTTACACTTGTGTGTTAATAGCTTATATGTTTCTGATGTATAGATTACTTGGTTGGTTCTCCCAAGAAGTAGGCCCACATGCATATGACCTTATTTGTCCTTTTGATGACACAAGGCAGAAAGATTATGATTACAATCACAAAGCTTACAAATAGAGAAGCTTAAACTAAAATATGTAGTTCAGATCCTATATCAATTTTTCCTCCATGTGACATTATGCAGTTATAGACATATTAAAAAACAATGCAATTGACCCTTATAAATAAACTCTTAGAATTTTCATGGCTTTGTTACATGAAAGTTCTCCAGAGGTTTATTTGAAATTAAGTATTAGAGTATTCATGATTATGGAACAGCAATGAATAAACAAAATGTTGATAATTTGTTTCATGCCACCTCTCTCTTCCTGGATTAGATGATGATGGAAACCCTAAAAAAGTTTATACATTGGGCACAGAAAAATGTTGCTTTAACTTCTTCATAAGGGCATTACATATCTTTGATTTTCTCTAATTCAAAATAATTCATGTCGTCTTGTTTTAGATGTTATTTTAAAAATGACCTAGCAACTAATGTTTTGGGGGAACTCTTCCTAGAGTTGTCTCTTGGAGTCATTTCATGGGTCAAATGTGATTTTTCTCTCAAAAAACTTGGAATGGTTATTAAGCATCCATTTTAGTTAATATTTGTGGATGCAAAAAGCTCTTTCTCATTTCTCCTTTTTTTGTCTTTCTGTATGAAAAGTTAGGAAATAAACATTTTTCTTATCTCCAAATTCTGGAGCGGACATTGTACTAAGCTCTGGAATCAGATAAGGATATTTATGCAAATATTAATGAAATAAATTAAAATAAAGATATATTTGCACTTAATATTCTATAATTCTTAAAATGAACAATTCTCCAAATAAACAAGCTAAAGATATACTAATAAAGTAAATAACAAGCAAAGTAAAAATTCACAAGCAACAATACTTCATCTTTCTTTGTAAGAACAGTTCATTTTCCATTTCAATTGACACAAATATAAAATGCTCCTTTAACTGAGTATCCATATTGATTTTCCTTTATGATCCATGCATCTTTTCCATGACTCCATCCCCTCACTAAGACCACACGTAAGTCAAAATCCATCTATTCTCTAGAGTAGTTTCAATTTTCATGATGAATCAACACAGTTTTTGACCAGAATACCAACAGCAATTTTCTTCTTTGTCTCTTTTGACAAGTAATTGTATTAGCGCTATAAAAAACAATCCTCATTAATCCACATTGTTCTTTCAAAGCCAGAGCTTAAGATTTTATGTTAGATGTTGACTGACCATGCATCTCAAATACCCTTTTATTGTATTGAAAAGGTTCAGAGGATGTTACTCATAAATGAGCACCATACCTTGGAAAAAAATGTGTTTAAAAAGATAGCATAGATGCCTGGGTGAGACCTGAATTAAGCAGGCATTTTGAGAGTGTGAACATTTACATTTTCAGCACATCTAATTAACCTTGTAGGTATTACATTTCAGTCAATTCAAGGAAACTCATACACATGCATGAAAAAATCATTGCCACAATGAAATGGTGAGTGTTTCACATTTATACCCCTAGAGGCAGTTTTCTTTTTTCAGAATTAAATATGCATCAAGCTGCATGTTAGAATCCACTTGTAACTTTTCCAGTACTTCTTCCTTTTCCTCATATCTTTTCACTTTTAACTCCTTGTGAGAATGGGAAAAGAACCATGGAAGAAAAATTCTGACCATATTCTCAACCACAAACATAAAGAAAATATAGTATTCAGACGTTGCAGAACTTTGTTTTCATCAAATTCAATCCATTACAAATTCATGCCTCCACTTCTGGTCTAGAAAGCAATACTCAACGTTCACAGTAAAAGCTTTTCTCAATATTTCCAACATAGTATACAAATAACATCAACGCATGCTCATAGAAAGCCCTATTTATATGATACTTCCTAAATTGACTCTTGAAGGGGTAAATGACCATTTGGAAAGTTCCTCCCACTTGGCTATGTAAATTTTAAAGTCATCTTGGGGTTCAAAATCAGACTTAATAATATGACACTCATGGTTTCTTGTATCATAAATCCCAGATCACAAGGAAATAATATTTTCTAAATCTGTATATGCAACTATGGAGTTCAGAATGCAAATAATTCAAAATAAATCCATTTCGAATTTAAAAAAAAAAAACTGATTTCTTCAAGCGAAATCTCTGGTGCTTTTAATACTTTTAAATGACCAACTAACAAGAATTGCATGAGTACTTGGCTATGCAAATATTTGTCATTCGGATAGTCAAAAAAACTGAATCACAGAATGCAACATTTATGGGATAAGCAGTCTGTCTATACTGTCCAAATAAGATATAAGACAACTTCCTCATAAAGAAAATGTAGAAATTGCACATACACACAAGCAGAGGAGACCATTTCTTCACGACTGATTTGTTGGTTTTAACATTTGTTCACTTTATTTGGATTTTGGTGTTGCTAATTTGATTTTGCTTTTTTTCTAGTGATTTTATTTTTACTTAACTGTAAGTAGGGGCTATTAACCTTTTTGATTAGCTACATTTTAGTTCCGAAGCTAACATCACTTTTATTTTCTCCAATTGTCCGTTAAAGAAATCCAGGATTAAACATATGGTGTCAACATTTCTCTGAAACAATGAAGCACTCAAATACTTTCAAATATTAAAAAAAAAAAAAAAGAATAGAGAAGAGGCTATATAAAACTGAAAGCAAACAAGAATTTCCCCCCGATCATAAAGTGAAAAAATACTTTATCTCTTCAAATTTTAGACAAAAAAAAAAATCTATGAGAGAAATTATGTCTGTTTAATATCTTTGGCAACTGTTCTGTTTTGCTCTTTCCTTCTCTGTTTTTCTAAGATGAATCCAGTGTACACATCATAGAAGTAAACACTATATTCTGCAGCTACCATATTACACAGCCATTTGTATGATAATTTTCCTTGAATGCAATTTACTCTTTAAAAATGCAAATTGTATAATTACAGCAAAAAATGTTCTCTATGTGTAACAACCTAAAAAGTGCATAAGGATGCTATAAATTTTGCAGAATAATGGCTTTACATATGAAAAAGAAAGTATACTATGTTAGACAAGTCCATTATGGAAGAAAAACACACTAAGTTGAAAATCTTTAGAATTAGAAATTTCTCAGTTGTTGTTGATCACTCCCCAGAGCCACACCCTAACTCTTCCAAAAACTGTCATAAAGGATAAAATGTTTTCCCCCTATCTTAGGTTACCCAAACTATATTAATTAGATCAAAAGTGATGTTAGAAAATATGAAATTAAGCAACTACCTGAAACATAGGCAATAAAACATCAAAAACAAAAAAAGCTATATTCACAATTCTACAAATAGTTGAAAATAGGGACTTCAGTAAATACATGCACATACCTCGTATATATATTCTGTATATGTCTTTTTTCTTGACAATTTTTTATGACTTGAAAGAAGTAAAACAATGAATTCCTCTAAAGCAGAGTGTCCTCATAAACAACAAAGTTAGTAATATAAGAGCTAAATTTTTCCTGAGCACCAGCTATGTGCCAGGCTCTGTGCTCAGAGTGCAATAAAGATCCTTTACAATTTCCAGCTGGAAGGCATGAATAGCATCTCAATATACAAATAAGAACTTGAGACTCAAAGATGGTGATTAAGAGGTAAGTCGCAATGCTCAGATTTAGCTATACATATCTGATGCCGCGGTCTGCACCCATACTGTTCTACCTAATTCCTCCCATAGGGAGGAATTATTTGGCATATGCCTCTGTCACTCACATCTGATAAATAGAAAAGTTAATTCATTTTCTTGCCTAATTGACAGAGGAGCTTGAAACATATAATCTTTGAAAATTAATGTATTATGTAAATGTAAACCAGAAACTTTTACAAATGATTATTTTTGATGCATAAAGCTTAAAGGATTAATTGTCTTTGAAATCAAACACAAATCATTAAATCCTGAATCTATCATTCAATAGCTATGTAATCAGGTGAAGAATCCTTAAATCAGATGAGACTAATTTTCCTCTTCTGTAAAATGGGGATAGAGAGTATTATAGGATTATTGGGAGAACTGAAACAATGCATGGAAAACAAATTGGACTGTAGTAAATTCTAAACACATTGTATCTATTATTACTTTATGAATCAGAAATATATCTGAGTACAAAATCAATACATAGTATCTTGTATGCATCCCTTATTTGTATATTCCTTTGATAGTAATGTCATCTGTTTATTGAGTGAAAGAGAACCCTAAATTTTAATAAACAAGAAAGTAACTAAACATAATCCTTTTTTCCTCCTAATATCAGATCTAATTAAACATGGATTAACTATATTACAGATAGTCATTCTAGCTATGGCAAATTTGTAAAATGCCATCTTAAGTCACATTTATCTCACATGTATAATTATATGTTAAAACATGGTTTGCTTGGTGTCAGTTTCAAGTGAAGGACCAAGAGAATAGGAGGTACCCACATATGTGTTGCCAGACCACCTATGGTGAACTTGCAAAGGAGTTGTGGGGGAAAAAACAGTTCTGTGACACTTAGATGATAATCATACTTCTAGCCTATAGGTGATTACAGAGTTTGAGAAAATAGATTTAAAAAAGAATACTTTGGAGAGAGATGTACTGTGGGTGCCACTCCTTTGCAGCAGAGTGGTGGGCAAATATTACTCCCACCACATGTCTTATGAGAAGGGCTTCAAAGCAACCATGCAAAAAACTTGATATGTATTCTCTACGATTATAGGGACAGAGGAGTGATGTTTGATAGACAACTACAGAAAATAAGGCCCAGAGACTTGCTTGATGATATACACATCTGGAGTTTGTCAGGTCAAAGGGTGCAAGAGTCCCTTTGGACCAGATGTGGGTCATATGTGCAAAAACCAGTCTGGGCATACCTTAGTTTCTGTTCAAGAAGGTCATCTTGTAAGGAAAACTCACAAAACAACTGCAGTCATTTTTCTCCTGGTCTGAGGACAAAGCCAACAGAGGGTCTATAAAATTATAGAGCCAAGAAAATGACCAAGATGTCAAGCTAAGAAGATGCTTCCAATGCCTGACTAACCTCTGGTCTTCAGAGAATAAGTATTATCATTACCTAAACCAGTTTTGGCCAGGAGTTTTGTTTATTATAGTCAAAAGCCTCATAACTACTATAATATCTAATCTACAGGATTGGTGTGAGAATTAGTGGACATTTATGAAATGCCATCAGTTATGTCTTTGAGTATAGTTGACAGGTTAACTAGATAAATAATAACTCTTAATTAAGGTTTATGATAGAAAGGAAGGAGAGAAGAAATGAAGAGAATGTAAGTGAATTGAAATATATTAAGATAGATAAAACACATATGCAGAAGTAAGTAATAAACATTTTAATGTTTTAAATGCTACAACAAAACTATGTTTCCAGAGGAGGGAGAGATGATTTCCAGCTGAAGATATAGTTGAATTTTTTTTTTTTTTTTAGAGATTAGACCTTACACAATCATTGGGGGAAGGAGTGTTTGGAAAGATTTATGCAAGGCTGTTGACTCTGTATCTGAGGTTGAACCTGAATTTGCAATGGATCAGCCAGGAGAGCATTTGAAGAAAGTGAGACCTGAAGTGTGCTAAAATAAGGAAAAACTGGCATCATCGTTGATGAACAGAAACACACAGGACAAACTAAAACTTGTGTCTGTCTCTCTCTTCGCCAACCTTGTTGATGCAGGAAAATTTCCATGGTGTCTGGAACCTTTGACCACAAACTGGCACATACACTTGAGTCTATACTCAATGAAACTTTAGAAGCTCTAGCATATTTCTGGTATGAGTTGGAGGAGCCAGAGTTCTGGACACTGCCCTATGCCAAGCACATGAGCTCACTGTTCATAGGCATCGTGTCATATCAGCAAAATGTTTAACTTTCAGAAATTAAAAATGACTACTGTTTCACTTTCAACTTTGAAATTGCACACAAAGTTCACTTTTGGCCAACCCTAGTGCAAAGCCACATAGGGAAGGGCATTCTGAGAAATATAATTGTAGCTTAGCTAAATGACAAAGCCACCACAGTTAACATCTTTCTTATTAGAATCATTTAATAGCATTTAAATATTAAAAGATTTTATATAAATGACCAAATATTTGGTCATTAAAAGCAATTGGTCATTAAAATTATGATCACTAAAAGAAAATGATCATGTAGATATAGACAAACTGATTTTAAAGTTTATACGGAGAGGCAAAGACCCAGAATAACCAACACAATACTGAAGAACAAAGTTGGAAGACTGACCCTACCTGACTTCAAGATTTATTATAAATTAAGATTTACTTAATTTATGGTAATTAAAGTAGTGTGTAATGGCAAAAGAATAGACAAGTAGACAAAGGGAGCAAAATAGAGATTCTAGAAATAGTCTCACATCAATATAGTCAACTGATTTTTGACAAAGGAGCAAAGTCAATATAATAAATCAAAGATAGTCTTTTTCAACAAATGATGCTGTAACAACTGGATATACACATGCAAAAAAATGAATCTAGACACATATCACAGACCTAAATATAAAACACAAAAATATAAAACTGCCTGAAGATAACATACAAAAACCTAGATGACTTTGAGTATGGAGGTGGCTTTTTATATACAAAATCAAAGCATAATCTATGAAAGAAATAATTGATAAGCTAGACTTCAGTAAAATTAAAATTGCCTGCTCTGTGAAAGACAGTATCAAAAGAATAAGAAGACAAGCCACAGACTTGAAAAAATGTTTGCAAAAGACACATCTATAAAGAATTGTTATCTAAAATATAGAAAGAAGCCTTAAATGTCAACAATATGAGAATAAACCGCCCAATTTAAAGAATGAGCCAAAAACTTTTACAGACATTCCACTGAAGAAGATCTAGAGATGACAAATAAGCATATGAAAAGACCCCCTAACATCATGTCACCAGGAAAATGCATGTTAAAACAGCAATGAGATAGCACTGTACACCAATTAGAATAACTAATAAGAGCTCTCATTCACTGCTGGTGGGAATGCAAAATGATTATCCAAATGAGTTGGAAACATGTCCACACACATCTACTGTAAGCAGATGTTTATGTCAGCTCTATTCATAATCGTCAAAAAGGGGAAGCAACTAAGGTATCCTCCAGTATGTGAATGAATAAACAAATTGTGGTACATCCATACGATGGAATGGAATACAGTGGAAAAAAGAAATGAGCTAGCTATCAAGCCATGAAAAGACATAGAGAAATCTCAAATGCTTATAAATAAGTGAAAGAAGACAAAGGCTAAATACTGTATGATTCCAACTATATGTATGATGTTCTGGAAAAGGCAAAACCATGGAGACAGTAAAAAGATCGGTGGTAGCTAGAGGTTGTGGCTGAGCAGGAGTAAAGAGGCAGAATACAGAGGATTTTTAGGGCAGATGAAATACTCTTTAAGATACCGTAATGATGGGTGCATATTATTATACATTTGTTCAAGCCAATAGAATATCCAAACCCAAGAGTGAACCGTAATATAAACTATAAACTTTGTGTGATTATGATGTGTTGATGTAGGTTCATCAATTGTAACAAAAAATATACAGTTCTGGTGGGGTATGTTGATAAGGGGAAGTCTATGCATGTTTGTGGGAGTGGTGTATGGGAAATCCCCGTACCTTCCTCTCAGTTTTGCTATGAACCTAAAACTGCTCTAAAAAAAATTATGTTTTAATTTTTTAACAAAGAGAGAAAATGATCACCTGAGCTGTCATTTATACATAACAATAGATTACCAGATCTGGGAGCGGCAGCCACCTTATATGAGTCCTGTTCTCTCCCGTTTGCCACCATCTCCATCATTTCCTGTCAACCTCCATCACCAAATCCCTGTCAGTTATCATTTAACATTACTAGGGACTGAGTATTTGTGTCCTTCTTCATATGTTGAAGCTCTAATTTCCAATGTGGTCATACTTGGAGGTGGGGCTTTGAGAGGTGACTAACTTTCAAGGAGATCATGACTTTGGAGACCCCAGGATGGGATTAGTGCCTTTATAAGAGGAGGAAGAGTCCAGAATGTGCGCTCTCTCTCTCTCTCTCTCTCTCTCTCTCTCTCTCTCTCTCTCTCTCTCTCATATTCTGCAAGAATATGACTGTCTAAAGACCAGAAGAAGCTCCTCTGCAGAACCTGACCATCTGGAACCCTAGAAGCTCTCTTGAACTTCTAGCCTCCAGAACTGTGAAAAATAAATTTATCTTGTTTAAGCTACCCAGTTTGTGCTACTTGTTATCGCAGCTCAAGATAACTAAGATAACCATCACGCTTTTTTCAAGGCGTTAAATCTAGATTCCAAAGGGTTTTGCATTTGGGACCCTGTAATCTGAAGGAGATATCAGATTGAGTGTCTGAAATGAGTTCGCAGTTGACCAAAAAAATGTAACATATTTCAGGAAGAGTTATTGAAACAAATATTTTTAAACTCATAAGCAGTCTAGGTTTGGTGATGTTTGAAGTGTGAAAGAGAATTTGGCAAGATATGGTAGTTAGAAAGTAATTTGGGACCAGATGGCAAAAGATCTGGATTGCTGGTTTTATTTAGTAGACATCGGGAAGCAATTGAAGCATTTTAAAGAGGTGAGGGAAATGACCACGGTTATGGTGTAGGAAAATCAATCTAGAAGTTGTGTAACAGTGAATTAGGTGGGAGCAGAGATAGAGGTGGGGAATATCTGTTGTGTTGCAGCAATTTTTACTTTATTATCAATTTTTGCATGAAGACCAATCTGGCTATTCTTGCTGCCACTGAGCCACTGCCTTTGCCCCACTTTATTTTGTCACAGAATTTGAAGCTCTAGATTTATTTATCTCTGTGGTTGATGTATAGAACTCCAAGTTTTTCTTTGTTTAAAGGAAACACATTTAAGCTGGTATTCAAGTTCATATTCAACTTACCCAGGCAGCTTGGTTGCCAAGACTATTCTGGAAGTCTTGCAAGCACGTTCTGTGGCATTTTAGTATTGCTGCTTTCAGATCTTGGCTGGAAACCATAAAAATAATATTTCATTCATTATGCTGTAGAAGAGGTCCTTGGAGCTTCACAGAGGGGATTTTATGGAGATAGCATCACATTCCTACGCACAGTAAGACACCAGATTGACAAAGAGTTAAATTATGACAGGGGATATCAAAGAAATGATAATATTACACTATCACCAAAGAATCGTGAGGTCTCAGGTACATCCTCTAAGTGACTGATTGAGAGGGAAATTATTCAAACTAATCAGACTGGGAAGACACTTTACTTCCTTTCTGGGAACACTTGTGCTTACTCTGAATAATAAATGGAATTGTGTCTTTCATGAGAAACCCCCAAATCACAATGAACTGAGGGAATATTACTCCATTGATTACATTTCAGAAAATAGAATGAGAATCAGACAACTCAAAAGCAACACTGGTAAATATCCCAAAATCTCAAATAAATTCAAAATACCTAACCACTCAAAATAGAGGTTAAGAAACAAACAAACAAACAAACAAACAAACAAAACTTTGACTTACATTAAATATTACTGAGGCCTCATGCTCCTCTGGATCAGAAAGTTTGAGTGATGATTGAGTAAAACAATTGTTTTCTACTATGATATAGACATCATGTCATCTTTCTAATGCATGCATATCTGATTTAATTCTATTGAATTTTAAGTGACAGAACTCCAGCTAAAGGGTCAAAAGATGTTATAAAGATGAGAATGCTTTGGTGTTTATAAAATCAATGTCGGGGTAGGCTGTGCACTGAGGCTCTCTGTTGCCATCTCTGGCACTTCCAAGCCCTTAATCCAACTGGGAGAATAGTACCTGTCAGAATTCATCTCCCTACAGAAAAAAAACTATTTCAAGGAGGAACAGAGACCTTATTCTATAACCAATGGCCAATTTCACTTTTGTATAAGCAAACCTACCGATAAGAGTCTATTCTGCAGATTTCCGGTCTTAAGTCTATTTGCTTTTTTTCTATCCTTACACCTGATTTGAACCACAAATCCAGGCCAATTAGTAATGTATAATCAGAGTGTATTAGTCAGCTCAGGCTGCCATAACACCATAACACAATATCTCAGGCTGTATGGCTTAAACAACAGAAATTTATTTCCTCACAGTTCTGGAAGGTGGAAAGTCCAATATCAAGGTAATGGCCAATTTGATTCTTGGTGAGGATC
>NW_011888813.1:8177376-8185523 GCF_000151845.1 Pteropus vampyrus
CCCATTATAGATAAAATATATAGATATAGATCAATATATATACGAAATTCCTATTCTCACCTATGTGCAGTTTGTCCTTTCCCCACCTAGCCAGCAGTCACTTCAAACAAGTCTTGGAGTCAGATCCCAGAAGGGCTAACCCAATATTTTTAAAGGAAGAAAGGAATATATTTAATACCTGTATTCTTTCTATTTGTCTGGTCCTATCTTACTTTTTGTTTTCATCCTATTACCTGCTGCTTTCACCAGACCTCTAGATCAACAGTTCTTTACTGATAACATAATTGTTCCAGAGATGCTTTTGTGCAATTTCAGATATAACGCTTCATTTATGAAGAAACTCAGCTCAGCGTATAAACATAAAACTCCTTTATATTTTCAAGAATTGCTATACACTGTGCACTGTTGATTCTTTAACCTTTCCTACCGAGACACTTGTGATGCCTGATACAGCAACTGCTTTCCGGTTTCTAAGACACACATGGTCTCATCTAATTTTTACAAAAAACCATATGGGCACTGAAGCACAGAGAGGCAAGTGACCTGCCCAAGGTCACACAGGTAGACAATGGGGAAGCCAGAATTTGGACTCAAGCCAAATGTCTTCAGAAGCCACACTTAACCATTATCACCTTGAGTCAGAGGGAAGAGCGGAGTCATGTAACCAGTATCCATTGAATTGTCCATAACCTTGGCCGTCTCTCCCTGGGATGGCATACCACCTGTCACATTTCATGCCAGCCCGTGAGTGAATGTCCATGAAGCAATTTTATATTCTTTCTGGACAGTTTCCATCTGCTAGAAAATGATGCTAAGAATATGGTTACCAACAGTCAGGTTTCTGCCTTATGGATTAAATCTGACTAGAAGCAGCAGATTATAAAATTCTCAACTCAAAGCCTGCAACTTCTTGTTATTTAAAATCTTTTTTTTCAGAGAAATTAATTTCATAAAGATGCCTCCATGATGACATTTTTAGAGAAAAACTTAATCCGTGCATTTTAGCTTTAAACTTACATGGTATAAACAAAATGCAGAATTAGCCTGTTATTTTTGCATTCACGGAGGAGCATAAGAAATTCTCTTTCTCTTAAGTCTCAGACAGATTGGCCACTAAAACAATCTTGGATTCACAAGAGATTCAGCAGAACTGCTTGAGAATTAAGCCTTAGCATACTCACGATGAGAGAAATACTGTTTTGTAGAACTACAGGCATATTGGGAAAGAGGAAAATGAGAGACAAGACACAAATGGCATCTCGATTCAGCTTTTTCAGAGTCTTGTCTTATTCACACAGCATTCCTCAGAGGCTTGATATTTGCTTTCTTATTGAAAGAAATGCACACAACCATAAAAGGAAAAGTCTGCCTTTAAGCGTTATTCAGGGGAAAATATAGCAGAGATCTGAAGTCAGCTTTAAGTACTTAGGTGGCATCTTCAGTCATTAATATAATGTAAATGCCCACCTCTATATGAACAGTAAAGAAAATCAGGGTAATATGGTAGAAAACATATGAGGATGCTGGAATCTTTCAGTTTTAGTCCAGTTTTAAGCTGTCTGCATCTGAGTTTTTTATTTCTAATATAGGGATTTATCTCATGTAGTTCTTATGAAAAGCGATGAAAGATCTCACAACCCTCATGGCCTTGGAGAGGTAGCATAGTATAGATTGAAGGCAAGACTTGGGAACTAGAATGTGTTCAAATCTCTCCTTACGCTCTTACTTACTAACTGTGTGAGTTCAGGAAAGTTACTTTACTGCCCTGGACCTATAAAATTGAGTTGATAATAATAGTGCCTACCATATAAGATTATTATGAGGATTTAATGAGAAACCAATTGTAAAGTGATTGGAACAGTGCCCAGATCAGAGTAACTACTATGTAAAATTTTGAAAAATAACTAGTATGTTGGCTATTAACAGTCTGACATTTCTCTCTTTCCTCTAATTCCAGAAACAGCATCCCATTTTTGCTTCTGGAAATGTCACCACCTGTCTTTGAAAGCAATCTTAGTGATGCTGCTAATCCAGGTGCTTCAACCAATTCTGGCTGAGAGGTAAGAATGTGACCTGAGCTAGGCTAATCAAATATTCTCTCCCTGGAATTTGACTCATAAGCAGACACCACACAGGCTGTACTGAAATTTATTCATCTTTACTAGTGTACCCTAAAGATAGTCCTCAAGAATTACTCAGTTAAGATTTCCAAGGTGGCCTTAGTGTCTGCCCAGTCTTTACCTTATTCATCAATTCTACAAGCCAACCTCTATCCTTTCAATAAATCAGCCCCTCTTTCCTTTAATTTGTTCATGCTACTTTTAATCAAATACTCTCAAATGTACACAATGATTTTTATTCATTATTAGAATCAAAGTAATTATTCTAAATTGTTCTTCCATACTGAGATTAATTTAATTGTGCAAAATTTAGTTATATCAAAGTGACCCACCCAAATCAGTATATGTTTGTGTTCATTTAAGCTCCAATGAAAGTATGTTGTTCTATGTTACACTGATATCCATCCATGGCAAGAGAAAAAACTATATAACTATAATCTGACGAGGATTAGAAGTATGGATTACTGTAGAGAGATGTCTCCATGGTGACCAATCCTAGCCATGGGATCTAAGAGATAAGCCTGGCCAATTAAAGACCCAGGCTTGGCTCTTGATTCCCTGAAAGTCTCAGGGGTTCATAAAACTAGATGAAAATTCAGAGATGGAGAAGAGTGAAGTCATTGATACCTCACACATTCTTGTTTGCTGTTATGCCTCTTTTCTCACTGCTAAAAGACAGAAGAAAACATAGCAGAGAACAAACTATAACATGTTTAAATAATTCGATAATGGATAATTGGACTTTGAAAAATATACATATACAGCATAATAAATTTCTAATTGCTAATATTCCAGATCTTAATAGAAAGTGAATAACTTCATACTGAGAAGTTAGAGATCATGTGGTGAGCAATTTTGAGGAAAAGAAAAAGAGTCTTTTCTGGACTGTTTAAATCATTTGTCAAAAATTATAAGGAAATCTATAAAGATGGAAAATACGTTAGTGATTGCCTAGGGCTGGGAGATGGTCTTGTGGAAAATGATGGCGAATCAGTATAAGACGCCTTTGGGGGATGATGAAAATGTTCTAAAATTAGATTGTGATGATGGTTACACAACTCTGTAAATATACTGACAACTAATGAATTCTACACTTTAAACAGGTAAACTTTATAGCATTTAAATTATTCCTCGATAAGTTATCTTTTTTTTTAATTACTGTCTGAATTTTCATCTTTACAGTGATTGAAAAATTTCAGCAAATGAAAGTAGCAGGCTTAGGTTAGATATGCCCAGAATAGGGTGGAGAACATAAAGATCAGTAAAATGCACTCAGGTCAAAATCCAAGTTTAGTACCAGACGGCTAATGGAAACCAGGTGCTGGATTACAAAAGAAACATGAGGCTGAATTAAGAAGAGGATGAACATTGGACAAAGCAGGAACAAGTTCAACTTAACTTGTTACCCTTATCAACTGAATGTCATGGTCTAGTGGCCATTATCTACCTGTCTGGTATAGAGTCTAAGAGCACCTTTCAGACAAAAAGTACCCAGGATTCTTACAAGCATCCTTCATAGTTTTCTTACTTTCTTATCTCAGTCTTAGTAAGTGCTCTCAGGCTGTTGACAGCAGCTAGCAAATTATCTGACTGTGGCTACATAGACCATACACCATAGACCATATAGAAGAATAGGAGCAGCCAGGTGTTTCAATGTCCAATTGATATATGAGGTTAATTGATAAGGGTCTTCTTTCTTTTATGTTACTAGGTATCCACAGCTACCAGCTCTTAATGTGAAGGACAAAACCCTGCTGATTATTTACAAATTATGTATTTGTCATATACTGAAGGGAATCTAAGAGATAAAACAAATGAGAATTTAGAAAATGATATCCAAGAAGGAAATAGTTGAAATTAGAATGTCTTATTTTTCTTCGTGGTTTAGTAAGTTCTGCTTCCACTCACTAGAATTTTTTTTTCAGAGCTTAAGGAGGATTCAAACACAGTCAAGTTCATAAAGTTCTCAGCTATTTTTTCCCGCTAGTACACTTGCGATCAATGGCACTTAACACAATTCACATTTTATGGGACATGTGCAGAGAAGCTGCAAAGTACAGGCAATTCAGGCCTCTTTTCCTTTCAAGAAATTTGCCAAGTGGGAGGAGAGTGAGAATTATATCGCAGAAATACTCTAAACAAACATATAGTAAAATATAAATCATTAACAAAAGTTAACTCCTATCAGTAAAAATTAATTTGAAATATGTCTTATAATTGATTTGTTCAAATACAAATCACACACAAATGTCATGTAAGTGCTTCAGAGAACCTTCAAAATTGTTCCTTCTCATAGGCTTATAGATGAGGAGAAAGACGATTCAGGGATTTTAGGTATTTTGCTCAAGTTTTATCAATCTAAATTAAAGTTGACTATTTGCAAGATTAAAGATGTCTCCCACTGCACAGTTCTTACTGCATTTAGGCCAGTGCATCTCCAAATTGAATGTGTATATGAAATACTAATCAATCTGGGAGTCTTGTTAAAATCCAGAATCTCACTTTGAGTTGTAAGGTTGTGCCTGTATTTGAAAACACCTCTATAATTTGCAAAGCACTTTACATAAGGTAACAGCATTTCATTATCATGACACCTACGGAAACAATAAATTATAAATGCAGTTTCATAAATGAGGATGTAATATATCTTATGTTGTACACTAAATGACAGATCAAGAATTCAAACTAGGAATCTGTGACTCTAAATCTTATGTCTTCCCTCCTACCCCCGACGATTTTTCTTTGGTAGAAACATATGGTAGAAACATATGTTCTAGGAAGGTTTCCTTTTAGAATCTTAGAGGGGACAATAACCATAACTTTTCTAAACATCTTCTTATTTTATTTATTTTTTCAATCTCTGAGATTTTTCTTGACATGTTTTCTATTTTTAAATATGACCCCAGTGTAACTTTTCCTATCAGTATCCATCATGGCCCCTTTCAAGGTAAAGTCATATTATCTCACCTAGGTTATTTACATATTTCTACATTGGTTTTGAATCTGTTCTATAGTCAGTTTTTAAGCCATGGTACATTAAACACATTATCTTCTCATATTTTATTTTTATCTATTTACTTTTAATTATATTTACTGGTTCCCTAAAACTTTCCTGAACTTTTCAGCCCCATCTTCGTATCAGAGTAAATAAAAGGCACACAGATACTCACAGTCCCAAGTTTCCTACGTTTGAATCAATAGAGCAAAACATTTCTTTGCTCTTTTTAAGGTCTTTTTAAAAAATAACAGATATCAAAAGGATCCAAAATAATTTTTGGTTACTTTTCATTTTGAGATAAAGAAGTAACAGAGGAAAAGAGAAAGGAAACACATTTGGAAGGCTAACTTACTATAATTACAACCTGAGATATTTAGTTACATATTATTTTATTAGGACCTTGGAAAAATATAAAAGATATACTACAGCCAATTTTTTCATGTGGCATTCTTAAAAATTCATAGCATCTATATTAACTTAAAAAAGACTTTCCTATTACTTGTAATAAAACTATTTTCCATCCTATTAATGATAAAACATGACTCTCTACCATGAATATTTTATTTTTACAAGTACAAAAGAACATTGAGTGAAATAATAATCATTCAAGGAAACTCAGGAATGTAAAACAACATTTCTTGATTTGGGGACCATGTTTTCTTTCTGCTTAAATTTTCTGAAATAATGTGAAAGAAAATCTGCACCATCTATTCTGATCTGCGTGACTAGCTGATTCAGACCTATAACTTTGATGTCTCCATCTACAGTGGGAGGAAAGAAAACCTGAAATAGAAGAATTATAAATACCCCAGAAAGATCATCCATTCTGAGATATGCAGGAGGTTATTCACCACATTATTGTTTTTAAATATTTGCCACATCAGAGGCCAGCTCTAACGGCATCACAGTATATAGCGCTAATCGAATCAAGGCACACAGGCCTCTGATTTTGGGAAAGTTTGTATTAAATGCTGATGAGACATCAGATTAGATCAAAGCAGTTCTAGAGCCGATGTACCTTCGTTTCACATGTCCATTTTCAGAACTAGGATTTGATGCTGAGGTCACTTATTACTGTTACGATTTGTTCCAGGGTAAGGGTTTGTGTCTGCAAGAGAATTCACATTCATTCCAGTCTTAATGAATCCTTTTACTTTTCTGGAGACATAAGAAGAACCCAAAAAGTTGAACACAGGAACAAATCTACCGAAGAATAAAAAGAATCTAAATTCTAGGACAGTGATTCTCAATGGAAGCTAAATATGAGAATAAATAAAGAAATGTTTAAAAACTGCAAATGCTCAGGTCCCAACCCTGATCAGTTAAATAGGATCATCTGGGAATTTAAAGCTTTAAATCTTCTCAAATGATTTTAACGTGCACCAATTTTGGAGGCTACTTTAGAGACAATCTAGGTGTATAGTGAAAAAATAAAAATAAACCCAAAATAAATTGGCAACGGAGTTAGGAGGACTGCCTTCTAATCGGAGGCTCTTTTTGCTCCAATGAGAATTACTGCAAATAAATTTTAAAGAGGATACACATTCTATGACTGTTCAGCCAATTGCAACTGAAGAAGGCATGAGTATTAGCATGTGTTTCAGTAAGGTAGGGCAATAGAAATCAAATTTAAAACCCCAAGGGGAGGAAATCACCAGGGTCAGTGAAAGTTTGTAGCCAGGGGAGATTATGTCACATATTTACATTATTATTTAATTGTATGTTAAACAGGATTTGTAAAATGAACTACAAATTCAAATACCCCCACGGAGGCCTAGTGCTAAAAACTTTCATCTTAGGTTGACACGGATTAGAGATTTGAAAGCCCACTTCTCCCTTTACCATGTCAAATTATAAAAGAAAAAGTAAAATGCTGATTTGGGTCTCTAATGAAAGGTAACTGTGCAGTTATTGGAAACATACTTTCACTGCACAAGCGGATCTGATTACAGCACAGAGCTAGGCTTGCTTCTTCCTACCTTAAGGTTTTGATGGTAAGATTGCTGTTTACTTTCATCTGGTTTTCATTTGAAAAATCCCATCTGTGCTGAGCCTGAAAGAATTGTAAAAATACTAAAGTTACAAGCATTTAAGTAAGGTGAACAGAATTTCCTGGGTTTACTTTGCTAAAATGATGTTTAAAGAAGATTTGGGTGATGTAGGCTGTGAGACCACTATAATATACCTGCTATTACTAATTATGTGTCTGAGATGAGATGCAAAGCAGAACTTCAACCCCAGAGGGAAAGGAAAAAATATCCTGGCAGCATTAGGCACTTATACTAAGTATGGACATTTTCAAAAGTGAATGTATTATACTTAAACTAATTATGTAAAACTTTGGACGATAGCATATTTACCTGCCATTTTATATTATAATTTAAATGCTTTTTTTGCTACACACATAAAAGATGTAAATAACGGCGTGGAGGAGAGAATGTTTCCATATTTCAAAAGAACTAAAAATCAAATTATATCAAATAAACCAGAAAGTTCTTTTACATATTACTCATAAAGGGTCAGGTTTGCTATGAGAAAACAATGTGTAGCTTAGTTACTCTGGCATCAGCAAATGAAGTGTGTCTCAGAGAAAAGAGGAGACATGAGAGAAATGGAAATGTCAATGTTAGATGGGAATGTTTTAAAAGACATCTCAGGACTAGGTATCACAGAAGTAAGGGAGAATGTGTTATACACGACATCTGGGCAAGCAGGACGCAGTATTATCCACCCAGTCCCACCGTAGGTACACCTGTTTCTATTAATAGAAATAATCCAGGCCAGATATTCGAAAAGATCACTTAGATATTTCTAAGGTGCCCATTTCATAGTTCAAAGGAGGCACTAAGTGACCATCTGGGCTTTGCCCAATTTTGGATGATCACTCATGGAGTGTTTAGATAAAAGTTCAGACCAGACATTGGTCCAAGAAACAGTAACTATGTTTAGGTGACTTTAATGCAGCTATTCTAAGTCCTTTGCTAGCTCTGCTTTGATGAATGGTTGTCTCCATATGCCTTTTTATGAGC
>NW_011888813.1:8185828-8194918 GCF_000151845.1 Pteropus vampyrus
TAAAAATATGGAGCCAAATCAAGGGATTCTGCTAGCTGAGTCTTTCCATCAGAAGTCAGATTATCTTTGACATTTTCCTTCTATGGCTGGTATTTCTTACCAGTCACAACTCTGCTGTGTCACAGTCTCCAGATAAACTTCCTTGACTTCCCAATTCTGATAGATTCAGATATGCATATATCCCCATTATGTGTTCATAATGATGCCACAAGTAGGCATCAATAAACATTTTGTGAATAAATCAGAATGTGAACAAATACTTAAATTGTATTGATTAGGCAGATGTATAGATTATTATATCTATTTGTAAGAGCTTTGAGATCCTTAAATATTCAGTAGAATCTTCAGAATTTTCATGCTTTCTATTGTCTTACATAAATTATTTTAGATTGACACTTAACAATTTTTGCAGTAGACTATTTTTAGAGCTGTTCTAGGCTCATAGAAAAATTGAATGGAAAGTACAGAGATTTCCTACATACCTCTTTCCCCTTACAGGCACAGCTTCTTCCCATTATGAATATCTCATACTAGAGTAGCATTAGTACGTTGTCACAATAGATGAACCTACAATGACACATCATAATCACCCAAAGTCTATAATTCACATTAGATTTCATTCCTGGTGTTGTACATATCACGGGTTTTAAAAACTATAATAGCATGCATCCATCATTGTCGTACCATACAGATTAGTTTTACTGCTCTAAAAATTGTGCATGCCCTGCCAAGTCATCCCTCTATCTCCCCCAACTCCCGGCAAACACTCCTCTTTATTGTCTCCATAGTTTTGCCTTTTCCAGAATGTCATAGAGTTGAAATCATACAGTGTGTTCCCTTTTCAGAGTGTCTTCTTTCACTAAGTAATATGCATTTATGATTCCTTCATGTCTTTTCATGGCTTGATACTTCTCTTTTTTAGCACTGTATAATATTTTGCTGTCTGTATGTACCATTGTTTATTTATCCATTCACCTACTGAAGGGCATCTTGGTGACTTCCTAGTTATAGAATAAAGCTGTTATAAATAAAGCTGTTTCCCAGCTTTATTTTCAGCATTATAATCTCTCAAAAATATCCAGAAAAAGAAAACTTTGACAATATTTGATATGTATATTTCGCCACATCCTAAAATTTTATAAATGTTATTTTAGGTAATTTTAATAAAGTAAAAAAAGAAAAGGTGCGCTTTCTTCACAACTGGTCACTTCCCATCCTTATGTCTAAGCCTTTTAGATTTCCAAATAATGTTCCTGAAGGGAAAGCAAGGCCTTCTTGCTGTGACTCACTTTCTGGTACAACAGCTTGTTAGAGAACAAAATCGGAATTCCAATCAGAAATATATACATAATGTTTGAGTTATGTCCAGCTCTGCAAATGGAAGGGATAGAAAATAGCAAACATATTCCATTTACATAAAACAAACAGATTTTCCTCTATAAGAATCATCTATTAAAGGACTCTGCTCAACCAATTGGAGCTTCACACAAATCCAAATAAGCTAAATATCAGAGATTTGTAGAACCCAGTCCTCCTGGTTTCTGCAATATAAAATTTAATTTTTTAAGAGAAGAAATAAATCAAATTATATTTTTAATAAGTTTTTTATACTACCTGAAGCTTAGGAAGTTCTTTGAATATCAAATCAAACTTTATTCATTAATACTCAGAATATTAACCCATTGAAGGAAGAGTTTTGAAGATATTGATCGTTCTATCACAATTTGCATATTGTTGCAAATTGACAGTCATCTTTTTTTTGTCTTTCTTTCTAAGGCACGTAATATTAATACTGCAATATTAATCTTGATGACAGGAAATTATTTTATTCCATGAGTAAGACTTGAAGCCCAGCAGCTCAACTCCTCAATGCTGACATGTTTCATGAACTATCTATACATCCAGTTGATTTATTCCGTAATCTTTTTGGAAACATATGTCTACCTTGCCTGCCAATCAATGACTATTTTATTGAGTGCTCAGTGTGTTTGGAGGAGTGTGTAGTACTTGTCCTCAAGGGGCTTATAACACGTGATTGGATGTCTTGATTAATTTAACAGCTATCTAAACTAAGAATTCTCTTGTACTGTGTGCCAGTCCCTAAACTAAGCAGCTCTTAATTTTCTCAATATTCCAATGAGGTGCATGTTTTATTGCCATTTTACCAATGGGGAAATAAAAGCTCTGAGTCCAAGTTCTCATAGTTAGTAATGCTGGAATTCAAGCCCAAAATGTATGCTCTAAAAGCCAATGTGATTAATTTCACATTCTCTCCTATGCCAGCTGCCCTTAAACCTCCAAAGGAGGCTCCTTCTTCACCTTTTTCTTTTTTTATCACATAAAATAGCTCTTTTGCACTTAAAGTCCTTTACATTGGCAACAATAATCTTAGTTTATTTTTAGGCCACCATATCTTTGTGGAAGCTTAGCAGGGGCGGGAGGAGGGGGTTGGGGGAATGAAGCAAATTATCAAATACTTATAAAATGTTCAATATGTAGACAAGAGAAATTTTCATTTGGTGGATATGCTGGAACCTTGAATTTTTACTATGTCGATAATGGAAATACACTCTATAATGAATAAGTGCCCATAATAGTAACAATAGCAGTAACAGAAGTTTCTCACTCTACAAACAGCATTCTCAACGAAGACATGTATTTGGATGATGTTTTGGTCTCAATTAAAAATAACGCATTGATGAAAATAGCAATATTATACTTCGGTATATTAGATTTCATCAAATCATCAAATATATAAAGGACAACAAGCTGAGTAGAAATGTGTCATAGAAATAAGATGCTAAGTAGGCATTCTAAGTGATCATTGTGGGCTCTTGGAGAAAGCTCTCCTAGCCACACACAGTCAGAGGGGCTCGTGCCTACGTATGTGGCTCAATAAGTTATTCTATAGCAAAGACTGATTGTCCTATAATTTGTTTCTTCCTTTTAAAAGAGTACTTATTGCAAAAGTAAACAACTTAATTGTTCAATAAATATTTGCTAAACACATTATTTAATGATTTGGCAAGAGCTTTTGTAGCACTTACTATGTGCCAGTATTATTCTAAGCTTTTCTACAAATATAAATTATTTATTCCTCTTAACAACCCAGTAGTTTTATTTATTCCTTTAACTTCTTTAGTCCTCGTAACAATAGGTACATAATTATTGTACTTATGATTGAGGAAACTGAGGCACAACAAAGCTAAAAAACTTAGTCGTGGCCATTTAGCAAGTAGCAGAAATCCAGCCCTGGAATTCATGCTGTTAACTATTATACCATGTGCCTCTCACCTTCTAAGGAAACTGTCCAGATTGTTTAGGCTTAAAGAAGTACTGTGGTGGGGAGCCAATTTTTTGTTATGATACAATAAAAGAAAAAGAAAATATTTTATAGCAACGTTTAAAAAATTCACAAGAAAAATAATTTATTGGGTCATATATAAAATATGTATGTCTTTAAAAATGTAATGATGTAAGAGTCAGACCCAGTTGGTCAGACAAATAAACATGAAAAATTCTTCACTGCCTCTTAGCCACAGAAATGTTAACATCTAGGTATATTTGGGGAAGAATTAATTTGAAGGCTTATTTTTTATTTTGAAATTAAAATGTGCGCGTTTTGCAAAGCTCGATAGCTACGTGCTACCTACCTCTCCATAACATTTATCACTGCAGATTTCAGAAGGAAAAAAGAGCCTTGGTTGGTTAAACTATCTGCAGATTTGTCTCAGTGCTCCATTTTTCTGGTAACAGTGTGGGCTGGAAACTGTAATAAACACTTGCAAAAGACATTCTAGCCAACACTGTGCACCATTTCCCATGTGCGCTCATATTTAATGCAGAGGTGCAGTTAGTGGAAATTGCTTTACAAATCAGGGGAAGAATGCATGGCACAGGGAAAGGAATCATTCTGTATTATACCAGAACGCCACAACAGCGACGTTACAAGTTAGATGAGCCTTGTGAGGCGTTTGGTCATGCTTGACTAAAACCCTATGATTATTTTGAGATTCTTGCATATGAAAAATACATATTTCTTTGTGTTATCAAATTAGCCAAAATTCTTGATTTTCACAGTATCTTTACACTTGAACCTGTCTACATAGATCACATAATTTGCACACAATTCAGATGGGTTATCATTAGCCCACTCTTCTCTTTGGAACTCCCAAATCTGTGGTTAATTTCCTCAGCCATAAAGAGAAGTCAATTTCCGAGAATGACATCTTGTTTTATTTACACAAATAGGCATGTTCCTTATAAGAATTTCCATAATATTCAAAATGGGAAATGACTACTTTCTCACCCAATATTACTGTCAAAAATTATATTCAGAGGGCTATGTTTCTAGGATGAGGGTTTAAATAATGTATAGAACATGTGGGTACCATCAGCAAAACTATATTTGAAGTACATGAATAACATGTTAGTTTTTTTTTTTTCCTTTTTAAAGAGGAAACAAGTAAAATAGCCACATTTCCATCTGAGAGAATTTTATTTGCAGAAAACAAGCAATTTGGCTGATCATATTTAATCAAATTATTCATGTGTGACAGCGGGCATATTTTCTTTGTGGGAGCAGTAAGCTGTATAGAAATGTGCCATAATAATAAAGACTCTATGTATGAACATACTCTGTGTGGTCATTTTATTGTCTACCGTTTGTTGACTGGGGAAAACAATCAGATGTCCTCAAAGTACTCATTGCCTACTAATTATAGACCTTCCCTAGCTGTTCTCTCCTACTTTCCTCTCCTCGCTTGATAGTAATAGAGGACAGGCCAGATTTTTGACATAAATTTAAAGGAAAAATGTGTTCTTAAACATATTCTTTTAAAGACATTCCAGTGGTAAGTGTAATCACATTGTGGTAAAAATTCCCTTCTCAACCGTTTCTAATTTATTTAATAGCAATTGGCATTCTCACTTTCTCTTTCCTTTCACCCCTCCATCTCACCCCTGGAGTCCTGATTCTTTTCAAACTGGTTTGCCACAGAGAGAGATACAAAAATTTTAGACTCAAATAACAACTGAGAAAGACAGTGGAAAGTGCTCAGCTGTGAAATCTCTGAGTTGTAATGGGAATCAGATGAGCAAGTGACATCACTATGGCTCAGTCACTGTTTTGGCAAAAAATCTGTTCTCAATTTTTGAGTTGCCTAGAAGCAAAAATAATATTTAAGCAAAATGGGTTATAAAATCAGTGTATTAGTTGGGATCATGTAAGTCAGTCATTTTATCACTTTAAATATCTAAAAACACTCGTGTACATTAATGAAGCGTTAGAATTTAGAACAGGAAACAGGACATTGGGACATCAAAATAAATAGAGAAGAGTTAATGTCCCCAATACTCATGTGCTTTGAAGGGTCATGGCCATAGCAAGCTGCTCATGTATCAGTTTATAATGTGCCTTGAACATGGCTAGGGTGTAAGCATGGAACATTTTTATTTTTCTTCAAACTTATCTTCAATGAGTCACAAGGAATCTCCCTTTCTTTTTTTTTTTTTTTAAAGCAATTTCTTAGGCCAATTTCACACTTTTCTTACATCGTCGAGCTACTAAATGTCTAATCTAGTGGAATTCAGTACTCACATCTCCAGCTTGAGAGTTCATGCTTAATGCCAGCTCTGTTTTGGTGCCTAAGCATGAGTGTTTATAAGAAACTCTTAGGTAGGCCTCCTAATGTCAGAGTCCCCTCATCCCACCAGCTTCAGTTCCTGTCCTTTGGTGTGATCACTCATAGCCTTTTGGTGATGTGGTTTGCTCACCAGGCAGCCCGCCTTGCGAGTGAGTTGGCAGCCAGAGAGTGTGGATACTGAGCTAACTGCTATTGTATCCATTGGATTCCAAGGGATAGTCAATCGTCTTTGCTGAAACAAAACATGAAAGTGTTGTCAGCTTCACTGTTGTCCCCTCTCTGTGCTCAGGTATCTCTGTCTAAGTAGGCTCAGAAAGAATAAACAAAGTCACTACCTAAACTACCTATCCAGTGTGGGAGGGAGATAACATGATTCTCTTCTTGCAGAAGCCCTCTATATTTACAAGTGATTTTCTCGGTGCCTCTTTACTAGATATAGGGGTAGCCAGCCCCACTTTGACTATAGGGATCAGAGAGAAAGCCCTAGCTCTCCTCAATTCAGTGCCTCTCAAAGCTGAACATTCTCTCTATTCTTAACCTTACAAAGTCTGGGAAGGTAGAGGCTGGAGGGAGGGGTAAGGCACAGAGCTTGTTCTTTCTAAACCCTGATAGAGGAGTCTTTCCCTCACTTAGGACATCTCCTTCTTTAGCACATGGGCTACTTTGTGTCCACTTATTCTGGGCTTTAAGCTTTAGTCCTCAATCCCAGGAGATGTAGAAAGGTATTTCTAAAAGTGATGTTGTGCTAATTTAACATCACCTGCTATAATTACTTTATAAGAGAAGTAATTTTCAATAATGGAACCAAGTAAAAGTATTGTTAAATATTGTAAGCAAAAAAGCAAAATAAATGTCCATCAACAGACAATTGGATAAAGAAATTATGGTTCATATATACAATGGAATATTACTCAGCCATTAAAAAAATGAAATCCTACAATTTGCAATGACATGGATGGATTAGAGCTTATTATGCTGAGTGAAATAAGTCAGACAGAAAAAATAAAGATCATATGATTTCACTTATATGCAGAATCTAAGGAACAAAAAGAACAAAATAATCAAAAACAGACTCACAAATATAGTGGACAATTTGGTGACGGACAGAAGGGAGGGGGGTTGGAGGGCTGGGAGAATGGGGTGAAGGGTTAAAGAAGTACAAATGAGTAGTTAGTTGATAGATGGTCATGGGGATGGGGAGCATGGCATAGGGAATGCAGTTAGCATTAATATGTTGGCTAGGTGGAGGGCCAGAGGAGGGAAGGAGCAATGTGGGGGCGGTGGGGGGGGTTGTTTTATTAACTATATAGATGTCTAACCAATGTACTGTATAGTTGAAATTAATTTAAAAAAAATAATTTTTTTTAAAAAAGCAAAATACTGTATTCATTTTGCTTTGTTTTATAAATAGGTGAACAAATGCCAGCTTCTTTCTTGCTTTATCGTCCCTATCACTCCAACTTAGTCCCTTCCTTTCCTAGATAGGGTCCAAGTTAAAAAGAAGAAGAATTCATTTTATTATCTGCTTGAAGTAGCCAGGGCAGTTCAAACATGAAGAAAGTCCATTTTATCTACGTGACACCTGGTGTTCTGGAAACTCAATGAACGTTTATCAAATCCCCTGTGTAGAAATAATCAGAAGACTGATGAAGTTGGGCTTATCGATTCATTTGTGTGAATATGATCGATATGACAATAGTAAAAAGTAACACATCAGAATGAAAATAGAGACACCCTTTCCTCCAAAGGATTAAGGGTTTTGTGAAAATTATTATGCTTACTATGGAATATTTCATTTGCAATAAGTATTCCTCCTTTTCACATTTCATAGATTTGAAATTTGACAAACGGATGCACACAGTGGCTTATTTCCATGCTCACAATCTCAGTGGTTAAGGGAGCCAAATACAAGACTTGGATTTTTGGAATTTTAGGCTGAGGAGGCTGGGCTGTGTGAGCTTTGCTCAAAGAGTGGTATCTTGATACCCTTCTGTGTCCATTCATGCTTAAGATCAGATTCCTTTACTCTAGAGAAGCTTGGCACAGTTGAGAACCTCAACTTGTATGGAAATAATTGAGGATGGCTTATTGTAATCATTCATATCCTATGCAAACCCTATGAGGGTGGTGAGCTACATGAAATAGCACTGCTGTGTCCGAGCCACTAAAATTATCTGTATAAATGGTTAGTTGACTGTGTCACTCCAAACCTCAAATATGCATAATGATACTTTCATTCAAGTCATATGTGTTCAGAGTCCCGACTTAGCATAAAGTTACTGGGAAAGCAAAAGCTATATATTAATTCTACACTCAACCCATTATAAGCCATACTCAGGAATTCTTTACCTATTGATGCAGATTCTTCTGAAGATAGCATTTGGCCTTTCCCTGTCCTGTTTGTAAGAAGTGATATTGAAATGAACCATGTCTCAAAACACAGGAGTAAGCTCTGACAGGACACACATTTATCTTCTGCCAGGATCATTTGGAGGATTTCTAAAACTTGGCTTCTGAAAAAGAGCAGTTGCATGTACAACATGTAACAGAGCTATAATGATTTCTGAACAAGAGAAGAAATTGCCTTTAAAGGTATAGAAATTTGTTCACATACACACACATGTTTATACAGACACATTCATGCACATGTTGATAAATATGATGTTCTTTCCTTTCTTTTTTGTGCTGGAGTAGAATTTGACCAATACTTTAAAATCATTAATTTCTCTGTTTTCAAACTTTTTCATATTAAAACACAAAAAGCATAATGATATCTGGTAAGAATAAGTTGAGATACTATTTTTCTCTGTAGCTTATGTTTCTAAATTCTCCACATTCCATCTCCATCTTAGTAAAAATAAATAGATTCTACATGTTTGCATGTACTTCAGAGGCCACGATGTGACAGGCAGCTTTGTGCCACCTGACCAAGAGAACTGTCCTGATTTTTTTGCTATTAGTTCTGGTTCTCCTGGTAACTTAGATTCTGGGAAGAAACTTTCTCTGCACTGACGAAGCCAGTGTTCTATCCAGAGAGAACAAATCGTCTTTCTTGCTGGAGCTGACTCCTTCAACAATCTGTGGGACTTGTCAAGGACGAGAAGGGTCAAGAATAGCTTTCCCATTTTAAGCTACATGACAAAATAACATAAAAGTGTCCCGTTTCAGCAAGTCTGCACAAAGTTTATTCCTGTCATTGGTGCAATCAAATCAAATCTGTTCACCAGAAGTCATATGTATTAGCTCGAGTCTCCTTTATAATTCAGGAATTAGAGAGCCATCTACTGGTCTGATCTTCCTATGTGGTTTTCCAAATAGATTGGGGACTATCATGTAAAATTGAATCCTGGGCCAAATCTTTAAGCCAAACAGAAAATATTTACCTTTCTCATTATATTTGGAGGAACAAGTACATGTTTTCCTCTTCTGAAACTAAAGAAGAAGA
>NW_011888813.1:8195518-8201274 GCF_000151845.1 Pteropus vampyrus
TCTAATGAAATGAATGAAATGCTAAAATTTAAACACTGCAGGAAGAACACCTAAGGCCAGAGTACTTATTTATGGGGGGTGTTTTAGAGAAGGCCTGAATAATGGATAATGTGTTCACAGGAGAAAGTGAGTTAGGTGAGCATTTTATAAAACACTTAAGTAATCTAAACATAAGAAATATTAATCTGAAGAGAAAAGAATATATGAACCCACATGATTTTCCCATGGCTGGTAGCAGTTCAATTTATATTGGAGTGTGTAAATGATGGGAGAGAGGATGGATTAAGTTAAAATTTTATCTCTGGCTAAGTGAAATATAGGTTTTAAAAACAATAAGCAAGGAAAAGAATAGAAAACCGGGTATCAAATAAAATGAAAAAGAGAAAAATGATGGAGGTAAAGAGTTTTAGAGGCCATTAAACTGAAAAGGGAGACTTCACAAAATAGGAGTGAAAACTTCGAAGGAGTTGAATTAACTTGGAGAGCAGAAAAGAAAAATAATGACATCAATTACTAAAATTTGAGGGATCCCTAGAAGTTTTATGTAAGCTTAGAAGCCTACGGTGAGTCTTCTGGAACTGCTGAGTGCTGAAGTGACTACTAGAAGAACACTGTTCTCTTCATTCAAAGCCCACTGTACATGAGAAATTTGCAGCCCGTGGAGAGAAGAGGTCTGAGATTCCTGGGGAGAATTTTTTGCAAAGAGAATTCTAAAACCCGCCTGCTCTTCAAGTAGTAAACCAAGGTATGATTGGTTTTTCTTTGCATGTCTTCATTCAAGAAAACTTATCATATTGCTTCAGTATATAATAATAAAAAAGCCATCGTTTTCTTTTTAAGGATCACCTAATGAGAGTGAGTAATACAGCTATTGTTAATTTTTAGACAATGAGGAGAATTAATACCGAGTAAACTTGTGTGTTTTCCAAAGCCTTTCATATTTTTAGTGCCAATTAAAGAGCATATTTTCCCTTTCAATATTTCTATTTTTTAAAAAAGACTCATTAAATGTGATTTATGTTAACATTAATAAAATTAATGGAAAATGCTTAGGATGCTTAAATTCTTAAATTCTATTTTCAGGATAAAACATTTAACCATCCACATTTTCTATATTTGTAATATAGAATTTAAATATGAACTCCTTTCTTTTTCACACACATCATCTTTAAAGACTCAATTTATAGGCTACTTTCTTCCTGAAGCAGTTAATTCCCAGTACTGGAAAAGTCTGAAGGTGAAATTCACAAGTTCTTAAAGCACACGCTGCTTATTCAAAGGGTCATTACCTCCTATAGTGAACTAAACTCAGGAGTATGTGTCTCTTATTTTGCTTCCATTCCTTTCTCAATTGCATTGGAAAACATCTCTTTTGAAGATGAACACTTATTTCATCTCTCAAATGAAAATCACTTCTCTCAAAAGCCCCAGAGGTTTTAATGGATTTCTCACTTATGGTATTTCTGTTTTCCTTGCATTTTAATTATCGTTGTCGTTGTTAATGGATCCTAGCATAAAATGTTGCTCGAAATAGGAGTCAATAGATTGAAGGATTACCCTGCCCCCAACATACACACACACACATCTCTTAGCCCATTTCAGGGATGTGGATGTGATAGGAATGAGTGCAGGGCACATCACCCACTAGGAGTCCTGCTACACTTGTCCTGATTAGGCCACTTGTGCTGGGGATGAAGCCACTGTACCTGATAAAAGACTCTAAGCAGTGGTTCCCAAACCAGCTTGACACCAAAATTTCTAGGGAGCTTCAAAAAAAGAAAAAGAGCTTATTTATGCCCTATCTCAGAAATTCTGAATTATACTTCCCACCCCCCAGGATTTAGCCCTATAAATTGTGTTTTTAAGAATCCCATTGTGATTCTTATGTAATCACCCTGGAATTAGCATCTGTTACTACTAGCTAGTTCAAAAACACGTACCAAATTAGCTAAATCCTGAGATACACATTTAAATTAGTTTGGAGATATTTATACCTTTACTTTCTGACCTAGCCAACTAGAATTCTTTTTAAAGGTTTAGGGCTCAAGTCCAATATGTTTTTGTTTGCCTTCCTTTGCCTTGTTTTGTATATTTTTACCTCATTGACCATTTGGGGTGGGATACATTTTTGCAAGTAGAATTCTGAATACTGTGTTATAATTCAAGACATCCTGGCAGAAGCTAAATTCACAAGTCCTACTTCAGTACCCCTAGTACTTCTAATATTTACAACTGTATATTGGTTTAATACATTGAATGTAATTAAAAATCACTATAGAATTTGAGGAATAGCCATCAAATTATTAAGATCCACTTTTTAACAGGGATAAATTGATTATGAATCGCCGATTCAATCCATATTTAGTAGTCTTGGAAATCTTTGGAAAGCTATGGCTAAGTGTGTGGATTTCATGTCAAATCTTTGGAGTTCACAACACAGCTTCCACTTGCTTATAATTATGCTGAAGTTGTGTATCTTTCTAAGACTCAGTTTTTTCACCTGTCAAATGGTGATAATTATACTGCATACATCCTATGGTTGTCACGGGGATCACATGACATAATCTATGCAATGAATTTGGCACAGTGTCCAGAAAATAAGTACTAACTATCTGCCAGTTAACACTACTTTTACTTTAATTATCGTCATCCTCTTGCAAGTTCAGAAACAGGTACGCTGAGCAGTTGGAAATATCAAGCTTCTTTCCTTAGTTTTGTTTATCCCTCCCTAGCACCCTTGTCAAGATAATCCTCAGTATTGTAAAGTCTGGGTTGAAATTCAGCACAAGTGGGTGCACTTGCTAATTGGACAATTGCCTCCTACAATGAAATACACTCTTAAGCATGTGCTCCTCATGGGTCTCTTTTTTGCTTCCATTTCTTTCTCAACTGCACTGTAAAATGTCTCTTGCACGTGAATTCTAGAGATACAAAATTCCTATGAGAAGCCTGGAAGTTTCGACTGCAGCATCAAAGACTTGTTTGGGGATTATGGGAAAATTATTTAATTTCTCTTCTTATTATTTCATCTTTAAAACAAAATATCTGTTCAAAACGTCAGTACTCCTATAGAGAAAATATCTATGCAGTATCAGGCAATTACAAACACTGAATAAGATGCCGCTTTGAGATAAATTGGTGAAAAGCCAAACCTGCAAGAAAAAAGGATTAAGAATTTATGTAATGACCCAGATTTTTACCTCTACCACTTGACTAGTTTTAATCTCTGGCCTCTTCATTGTAGTTGATGGAATAAATTGATCTCTTCTCTGTGAGAGCTGCATTCTGCACATCTCATACAGTACTTGGTTTCTGTGTGTTCCGTGGCCACTGCACCATGCTGTGGGGTTTTATCTGTACATATTTATGCCTTTGAAAATGATCTCAGTATGAGCTGTTAAATGTTATTGGATTTGGTCGATATTCCAGGTGAGGTGGTAAGTATAGCTCAGCGGAGTCACCTGACAAGTCCCTGCAGTTAAGGATTTAATTTATAACACCTCCCAGAACAAAGGAATAAAAGTAAAGTACCACTTACACCCACATTGTTTAATATGTCTATGTATCTCAATTCCTCCAGAGGCTGAATCTGTTGAGCCAACTGGAGAGAGCCTTACGTTTTCATAAATGGAGTGTTCTAAAAATTTCCTACCTCGTAGCTGTAGCATAAAAAGACAAGTCTTTTTCTCCATGTAACCCAAGCCTTGCTTTAAAGAGATATTTATGCATTTGTCGTTGTGATAAAATTTTAATCATATATACATCGTTTAGTCAAAAATGCAAAAACATTTTTTTAAACATGAAGTAAACCTCTTAGAATTGAAGAGTAAACATTTTTAGAGATACAATAGTTTATGCATATGAAAGTTCAGTGGTCTGCCCAGAACAATTGGCAGAATATAAGAGAAATTAAAGCGGGAATTCTGGAAGTTGATATTTTAGTGGTTGTTGGTTTGGGAATGTGTCTGATGTGACTGAGGGAGTTCCAGTTGAAATTATAAAATGTAAGATAAGGATTGCAAATTGGAGACTACCCGAACTGGTTCCCAGAGCCTGCAACCCTGGACAACTTAGTCAAGCTAATTTTCTTATCTTTAAAATGAGATGCATAGAGAGGAAAGATAATCTGAGAAAAGAATTATAATAGTGATGTTGATGATGATGCCAATAACTAGCATATATGGACTGATAATTATATGTAAGCACTATTTTATTACTTCATTTTTATGTTATTTAAACAAGCAAACAAACAAACATGGTCTTTCTTACAATAACAAATACATTAAAGACCTCAGGAATAAGGCCTGTACAAAGAATCTTTAATAATATTACTCCAAAGCATCTGAAATGAAGGCAATCAATGGCTTATTTCTCTCACACCTCACCGAATAAAGCCTTGAGCCTTGTTACTCAGCATGGCATGTAAGACTCTTGGCATTATCTGGCCTTTGTCTCTCCCTCCAGCATCTTCTCAACTATTCTAATTGTTACACTTTAGTATATAATTCTTTATTTTGATGACAATATTCATAGGGTGTGCAGTGTGTCTTTGCACAATCTGTGTCTGGTGGACTTTCCATTTCCCTTTCGTCTATCTGCCAATCTCTAATTTATCCTTTCTTCCATTACCAGAACAGATATTTGCTTCCTCTGTGAAACTTTTTCAGCAGGAATGGGAGGAGTGTGAGGCAAGTGAGGCTTGACACCGGGCCAACTCAGGATTGGACATCATCTTTTTTTTTTTTTTCTGACATCTTTTTATTTTTTCTTCTTTTTTATCGAGATATAATTGACATATAACATTGTGTGAGTTGGAGGCATACAACATGTTGATCTGATATATTTATATATTGTATAATGATTACCACAGTAGCATTATCTAATATTTCTATCATGTCACATGATTATCATTTCTTTTTTGTGGTAAGAACATTTAACATATAGTCTCTTAATAATTTTGAAGTATATAATACTATAAAAATACTATTTATGTATAAAAGTATATAATACCGTGTTGTAAACTATAATTACAATGCTGTGCATTAGATCTTCAGAATTTATTCATCTTCTAACTGCAAGTTTGTACCCTTCAACCAACAGCTTCCCCTTTCCCACACCTTGCAGCTCTTGGTAACCGCCACTCTACTCTCTGTTTCTACAAGTTCTGCTTTTATAGATTTCATATTCGAGATCATGTAGTATTTGTCTTTCTCTGTCTGACTAACCTAACAGCATAATTCCTTCAACATTAATCCATATTGTCACAAAGAGCAGGATTTTCTTCTTTCCATAGCTGGATAATATTCTACTGTGTATATATACATCAATCACATTTTCTTTATTCATTCATCTCTTGTTGGATACTTAGGTTGTTTCCATATCTTGTCTAATGTAAATAATGATACAATAGACATATGAGTACAGTCATGCCTTCGATATCTTCATTTCATTTCCTTTGGATACATACCCAGAAGTAGGATTGCTTGATAATATAGTAGTTTTATTTTTAATAATTTGAGGAACCTCCATATTATTTTCCATAGTAGCTGAACTAATTTGTCATGCCAGGTGATATCTCATGATTTTGATTTACATTTTCCTGATAATTAGTAATGTTGAGCATCTTTTTATATACCGGTTGGTCATTTGTATGTCTTTTGGAAAAAAATGTCTATTCAGTTTCCTCTGACCATTTTTTAATCAGTTGTATGATTTTTTTGTTATTGAAATGTATGAGTTCTTGATATATTTTAGAT
>NW_011888813.1:8201324-8203964 GCF_000151845.1 Pteropus vampyrus
CCCCCATTCTATAGGTTGCCTTTCATTTTGTTGATTGTTTCTTCTGCTGTGAAGACGCTTTTTAGTTTGATGTAGTCACACTTGCTGATTTTTGTTTTTGTTGCTTGTACATTGGTGTCACCAAAAAAATCCTTGCCAAGACCAGTGTCACGGCATTTTTTCTGTGTTTTCTTCTAGGAGTTATAGGGTTTTCAAAACTTGTCTTAACTTTTTAATCTATCATGAGTTAATTTTTGTGACTGTTGTAAGATAAATGTCTGATCTTATTTTTTGCATGTGGTTATCCATTTTTTTTTTTGACACCATTTTTTGAAGAGACTATTCTCCTTCCATTGAATATTCTTGGTTCCCTTGTCAAATAGTAGTCGACCATATATGAAGGGGTTTATTTCTGGGGTCTCTCTTCTGTTCCATTAGTCAATAAGTCTTTTTTTTTTTTCTCCAGCACCGTACCATTTTGGTTACTACAGCTTTGTCATATACTTTGAAATTAGGAAGAGTGTACTTCCAAATGTGTTCTTTCTCAGGATTGCTTTGGCTATTTGAGGTCTTGATTCCAAGCACATTTTAAGATTTTTTTTTCTGTTTCTGTTAAAAAAAAAAAAGGTCATTTGAATTTTGATAGTGATTGTAATAATTCTACATGTAGTTTTGAGTAGTTTGGGCATTATAATAACATTAATTCTTCTGATTCATGAACACCATGATATCTTTCTGTTTGTTTGTGTCTTCTTCAATTTCTTTCATCAAAGCCTTATAGTTTTCATTGTATGAATATTTCACTACCTTGGTTAAGTTTATCCCTAAGCATTTTAACTTTTTTGATATTATTGTGAATAAAATTGTTTTTTTTATTTAGATATTTCATGGTTAGTGTACAGGTTTCTGTATATTGATTTTATATCCTGCAACTATACTGAAATTATTGATTAGTTCTAAGTTTTCTGGTTGAGTCTTTAGCCTTTTATAAATATAAGATCAAATTATCTGCAAAGAACATTTTACTTCTTCTATTCTGATCCCAAAGCCTTTTATTTCTAATTTTTGTCTGACTGCTCCAGCTAAAACTCCCAGTACTGTGTATTATTCCTGATCTTAAAGAAAAAGTTTTAATCTTTTACTCTTGAGAACAATGCTAGCTGTGGATTTGTTGTATGTATATGGCTTTTATGATGTCGTGGTATGTTGCTTCTTTACTCAATTTGTTGAGAGTTTTATCATGAAAAGATGTATTTTGTCAAGTGCTTTTTTATCTATTGAGATGATCATATCATTTTTATTTTATTATATTAATGTGGTATATCACATTTCTTGATTTGAGAATGTTGAACCATCCTTGCATCCCAGGGATAAATCCTACTTGATCATGGTGTACAATCCTTTTAATGTACTGTTGATTTAGTTTGCTAATATCTTGTTGAGTACTTTTGCATCTATATTCATCAGGGATATCGGACCTACAGTTTTTCTTTTTTTGTATTTTCTTTATTTGGCTTTAGTATCAGAGTAATGCTGACCTTATAAAGTGATTTTGAGAGTGATTCCTCCCTTTACATTTTAGGAAGAGTTTGAGAAAGATTAGCACTGATCCTTCTTTAAATGCTTAGTAGAATTCACTAGTAAAACCATCTTCTTCTGAGCTTTTATGCATTGAGAGGATTTTGATTCTTTACCCATTGTTGCTCTATTTAGATTTTCTATTCATGATTCAGTGCTAGAAAGTTGTATGTTTCTAAGAATTTATCTATTTCTTCTAAGCTATCCAATTTATTGACATATAACTGTTCATAGTTGTCTGTTATAATATGCTTATCTGTGGTATCAGTAGTGTCTCCTCTTTATTTCTGATTGTATTGAGGCTTCTCCTTTTCAATCTCTCTCTCTCTCTCTCCCTTGCTCATGCCTTCTCTCTTTATCTCTCTCACTCTCCTTAGTCTACCTAAAGTTTTGTCAATTTGTTTTCATCTTTTCAAAAAACCTTCTGTTTCGTTGGCATTTTCTATGGCTTTTCTGGTCTCTATTTTTTTTTATTTCCACCCTGATCCTTCTTATTTTCTCCCACAAACTTGTGTTTAGTTCTTCTTCTAATTCTTTGAGCTTTATAGTTAGGTTGTTTATTAAAATCTTTCTTTTTTCTTGATATATGCATTTATCTCTATGAACTTTTCTCTAATAAGTACTTCTGCAATATCTCATAGGTTTTGGTATGTCATGCTTCCATTTTCATTTGTTTCAAGATATTTTTGATTCCCTTTTTGATTTTTTATTTGATTCATTGGTTGTTCAGAATGTATTGCTTTGTTTCCACATGCTTGTAAATTTTCTAGTTTTCTTCTTGTTATTTATTTCTTTTCTATTGCAATTGGAAAAGATATTTGGTATGATTTCAATCTTCTTAAATTTACTAAGATTTATTGTGTGGCCCATTATATGATCTGTCCTAGAGAATGTTTTGTGTACACTTGAGAACATATATTCTACTGCTGTTAGATGGAATATTCTATATACGTCTGTTAGGTTTATTTGATTTAAAGTATGCTTCAAGTTGAATGTTTCATAACTGATTTTCTCTCTGGATGATCTATCCATTGCTGAGCATGGTCTATTGAAGTCCTTTACTATTATTGTATTATTCTCTAT
>NW_011888813.1:8204014-8207728 GCF_000151845.1 Pteropus vampyrus
TTTGAGAGTGATTCCTCCCTTTACATTTTAGGAAGAGTTTGAGAAAGATTAGCACTGATCCTTCTTTAAATGCTTAGTAGAATTCACTAGTAAAACCATCTTCTTCTGAGCTTTTATGCATTGAGAGGATTTTGATTCTTTACCCATTGTTGCTCTATTTAGATTTTCTATTCATGATTCAGTGCTAGAAAGTTGTATGTTTCTAAGAATTTATCTATTTCTTCTAAGCTATCCAATTTATTGACATATAACTGTTCATAGTTGTCTGTTATAATATGCTTATCTTTGGTATCAGTAGTGTCTCCTCTTTATTTCTGATTGTATTGAGGCTTCTCCTTTTCAATCTCTCTCTCTCTCTCTCCCTTGCTCATGCCTTCTCTCTTTATCTCTCTCACTCTCCTTAGTCTACCTAAAGTTTTGTCAATTTGTTTTCATCTTTTCAAAAAACCTTCTGTTTCGTTGGCATTTTCTATGGCTTTTCTGGTCTCTATTTTTTTTTATTTCCACCCTGATCCTTCTTATTTTCTCCCACAAACTTGTGTTTAGTTCTTCTTCTAATTCTTTGAGCTTTATAGTTAGGTTGTTTATTAAAATCTTTCTTTTTTCTTGATATATGCATTTATCTCTATGAACTTTTCTCTAATAAGTACTTCTGCAATATCTCATAGGTTTTGGTATGTCATGCTTCCATTTTCATTTGTTTCAAGATATTTTTGATTCCCTTTTTGATTTTTTATTTGATTCATTGGTTGTTCAGAATGTATTGCTTTGTTTCCACATGCTTGTAAATTTTCTAGTTTTCTTCTTGTTATTTATTTCTTTTCTATTGCAATTGGAAAAGATATTTGGTATGATTTCAATCTTCTTAAATTTACTAAGATTTATTGTGTGGCCCATTATATGATCTGTCCTAGAGAATGTTTTGTGTACACTTGAGAACATATATTCTACTGCTGTTAGATGGAATATTCTATATACGTCTGTTAGGTTTATTTGATTTAAAGTATGCTTCAAGTTGAATGTTTCATAACTGATTTTCTCTCTGGATGATCTATCCATTGCTGAGCATGGTCTATTGAAGTCCTTTACTATTATTGTATTATTCTCTATTTCTTTCTTCAGATTTATAGGTATTTGATTAAAATATTTATGTATTCCAATGTTGCATGAGTATATATTTTATTTATAATTGTTATATCTTCTTGATGAATTGTCCTCCTTTATCATTATATAATGACTTTCTTTGTCTCTTATTACCATTTTTGGCTTAAAGAATATTTTGTCTAATATAAATATAGTTATCCCTTCTTTCTTTTGGTTTCTACTTGCATAGAATATATACTTCCACCCTTTCACTTTGAGCCTGTGTGTGTATCCTCAAACTAAAGCGAGTTGCTTGCAGGCAGCATACAGTCGAGTCTTGTTTTCTTTTTATTTGTCCAGCTACTCTGTGCCTTTTGATTAGAGAATTCAATCCATTTACATTTAGAAGATTTATTGATAAGTAAGAATTTACTAATGTCATTATATTATTTTCTGGCCATTTTGTAGTTTCATTGTTTCTTTTAGCCTCACTCGTTGCCTGCCTTCGTCAGTCGATATTTCTCTATAGTTATATGCCCTAATTCCTTTCCTTCTCTTCATCTTTTACAAATCTACTATAGGTTTTTGCTTTGTGGTTATCATGAGGCTTACAGAAAACATTTTATAAATATAACAGTCCATTTAAGGCTGATAGCAACATAACTTCAATTGCATACAAAAAATTTCTACTCCTTTACTCCCCCCTTTTATGTTTTAATGTCACATCTCTTTAAGTTCTCTTTTTATATTATCTATTTGTTAAGAAATTATAAGTTATAGTTATTTTACTACTCTTTTTTTCTTTAAACTTTATAGTAGAGTTAAGCAGTTAATGCATCATATATTACAGAATTAGATTTTCTGAATCTGATTATATATTTGCCTTTACCAATGTGTTGCATATTTTTATATGGTTTTGAGTTACTAATTAGCATTTTTTTAATTTTAGCTTGAAAAACTTCTAGCATTTCTTATAAGGCAGGTCTAGTGGTGAACTCCCTCTGCTTTTGTTTTTTTGGGGAAAGGCTATTTATCCTTTATTTATGAAAGATAACTTTGCCAATAGAGTATTTGTGGTGTGCAATTTTTTTTTTTTTCTCTTTCAGCTTTAAATACATCATGCCACTATTTCCTGTCCTGTAAGTTTTCTGCTGAGAAATTTGCTGATAGCTCAGTGAAGGTTCTTTATAGTTTTCAATCCTTTTATCTGTAGCTGCTTTTAGTATTCTCTCTTTGTTTTTGATTTTTTACAATTTCATTATACTGTGTCTTTGAGAAGATTGTCCTGAATGGAAATAATGGAATGACTTATTAGTTCATGGACTTGAATGTTCAAGTCACTCTTCGGGTTTAGGAAGTTCTCAGCCATTATTTTTTTTAAATAAGCTTTCGGCTCCCTTTTCCCTCTTTTCAACTTCTAGAATTCCAATAAGTCTTATATTGATTATTTTGATGATATCTCATAGATAACATTGGCTTTCTTTGTTCTTCTTCATTATGTTTTCTTAACTCTACTTTGATGGGATTATTTCAAAGTTCCTATCTTCTAACTCACTGATTCTGTTTTCTGCCCATCTATTCTGATATTTATATTCTCTGTTGCATTTTTTAAATTGTATTAATTGAAATATGCAGTTCTGGAATTTCTATTTGGTTCCTTTTTATGATTCTATGTCTTTGTTAAATTTCTCATTTTGTTCGTGTATCATTTTCCTGATTTTTTTGAATTATCTTTCTGTTTTCTTATAGCTATTAAGTTTCCTTAAAGTTGCTTTTTTTGAATTCTTTAAAAAGTCACAGATTTCGCCCACCTTTGGGTTTGAATACTGGGAGATTATTTTCTGTGATGTTGTGTTTTTCTGATTCTTCATGTTTCTTGAAGTTTTTCATTGCTGTTTTCATATTTGACCTAGCAGTCACTTCCTCTAATCTTTACTAGCTGCCTTCAGGTCAGAAGTATTATTTTGGTCCTGATCATATTCTGGGGCTTTTTTGAACCTCGTTTGGATACACCTGTCCCATGTTTCTTGCTCCCTTTATTACAAAATTCTTAAGCTTGTGTGTCTTTTCTCAATTTTGCAATGCACCAGGCTAGCTATTGGTAATCTCCTTTTTGTTTTCCCAAAAGCTATCCTCCAGTTTAAGATTATAGTTTCTCCCTTGCCCACAAACCCTGTCTGCATTCTGTACGCACTCCCTGTCTACCAGCTCTTGCTCTCGCTGATACCCTCAGGAGCATGCGCAAGGAGCCAGCCACAGAGTGGGAGAAGTAGGTTTGGCACTCACGGCATTAAGGGAGCCTACTAGCCTGCTGGGGAGATCTTTTCTTGAGATTATCCCAGTGGTTCATGGGCATGCATTCAGCAGAAACCTTGTCCCTTTAGTGTCCTCTGATATTCTTATCTGTCTTCCTCCTCCCGCCCCTCCCCCATTTCCTCCCTCCTTCCAGTCATGGAACTCTTGCTTTAATGCTCTGGGTCCTGCAGAAAAGAGAAAATGTTTTTCATACAGCATCTGTCAATACTCTCCCTTTTCTCCTGAAGGAGGGGTATCCAGTCCCTGCTTTCTTTAAACTGTGATGCCTAGGGGAAGAGATGATGCTGGCAATGTTCCTCTTACCCAATCTAATGT
>NW_011888813.1:8208896-8209231 GCF_000151845.1 Pteropus vampyrus
GTATCCAGTCCCTGCTTTCTTTAAACTGTGATGCCTAGGGGAAGAGATGATGCTGGCAATGTTCCTCTTACCCAATCTAATGTGTTCAAACATATATATATATGTGTGTGTATATATATGTATGTATGTATATTTGCATTAATTTTGATTTTTTTAAATATTTCATTAAAATATTTTTATTTTGGTTACTGAATTTGTTGATCCACCTTTAAATTTTGTTCTCTATTTTTTTTTTTTTGCTCTTATTCTCTTTACCCTAGCATCCCCTAACATTCACTATGCAAGATAAAAATATGCACCTTCTCCATATTATTTTATACAAAATTATATATTAC
>NW_011888813.1:8210541-8213079 GCF_000151845.1 Pteropus vampyrus
GCTCTTATTCTCTTTACCCTAGCATCCCCTAACATTCACTATGCAAGATAAAAATATACACCTTCTCCATATTACTTTATACAAAATTATATATTACATATATTACACAACAATGTTTATGTATTATTAAGCATTGCCTATGCCCATTTGATCCTCAAAAAAATGGAAGAAGATACCATATAAGCAAATCTAAGGTAGATGATATTGTTTTCCACATTTCATAGATGTGAACACTGATATTTGGAGGCAATATGTAAGTACCAAAGTTACACACTAGTGAGTGGCAGACCAGGGACATAAAACCCAATCTATCTAATCACAAATCCTCCACTTTTAAACAGACTGTGTTTAACACAGTTTATCCTGTGGAAGCTCCTGAAGGAAGGAGATGATCAAGACTGGTTTTTTCTGTTGCAGTTAGAAAGGCTAACTATGAAGGTTGTAAACCTTCCTCCAACGTAAGGAAACTGAGCTATCTCATTTAAAAAGTTACAAAATCAGTTCTTACAGAGGAACTTAAAAGTCAGCTTCCCCAAACCAATTTATTTCTCCAAAGTTGTGCCCATGGTTTTGGGCTTTTACATTCCAGATTCCCTAGAAGTGCTACCTCCTCTTAGGTATTCAAAAGACTACTAAGAGAAATCAATACGTACTTTTAACTGTCGCTGACAAGAGAAAGTAGATTTTCATTTCCCAATATTTTACAGTAACTTGTTCCTGCAAAATTATTAGGTCTGTGTAATGTGTTGGCCAACCTGAATTTAAATAAAGTTATTTCAATAAATAATGAAAGTCCTCCAAGTTCACAACTAAAGAAAGTCCTTAATTAAATCAATAAAGGAAAAAAAAAATCTGTAAAAACAATTAAGCACCGAAGTTGACTCCTTTTAATTTGGGGTCTGAAGGTCTTCATGGGAAATAACTGAATCACTGGGGTGATTTGATTTAGCTGCCTTGAATTAAGTTTTGATCTACTAGAAATGGTCTCTCAGATATCATATAATGTAAAATCCCAAGAAGCATTACAGAAAGAATAAAGAGAAAACAAAGCATTTAAAGAGCTATCTAGATCAAGGAGTCAGCTGTCCTCTGGAATACATGCTTTCAGTTGAAATATTTTAGGGGCTGTTCATTCCAAAAAAAAAAAAAAAAAAAAAGATAGTTTGAGCTATTATCTCTGAGAAATAAATGGAAGTTTTAATAGAAATCTTAACCTAAGAAGGGGCTATGCCTTAGTCTCAGACTTTTTTCTAGAATTCAGCATTTATTGAAATAAATAAGTCAGTGAATAAAACAGAATCATTCTTGTGTGGTTTCTTTGTAAACTATTGTGTAAATTACACAAATGCATGAATGACAGTGGAAATAGTTGTCTTGTTACTCATTTTCATTACCATCTGTTGCTCCTACTGTCCAATATTTTTTGAATTTCCTTTAGTAAACACCTCTTCCTTCTTCTTTTTGTATGGTTTTTATGGGGCTAACTCATCCTTAGCTCCACTGGATACATGTAATTCAAGTCAAAGTTAATTTGCCATTCTATATGCCAAGATTAGGGCTGGCTATGTGATTCAATTCAATTCAAAAATGAATAACAAAATAAAAAGCAAACTTAAGGCTTGATGTTTAAATAATTGGAGAAATATAAGTTTTCTCTCTCTCTCTCTCTCACTCTCTTTCTCTCTCTCTTTGATGGACTTGTATCAAAAGAATATGAGCCTGACTCTGCTAGAGTTATTATGTGAAGAGAGAAAGAAGAAATGCAGAGAAACCAACACCTGGATCAAACTGATTCTGAAGCCTACACCTGAGCTTTTTAGGATTGTTACTCTTTCTACATAATACTGTTTGGATTTGGTTTTCTCTTGTTTGAAAACAGTGACATAAATATTTGTAAGGAAACTTATTTTTTCTCACCTGACATTCAATCAAGTAATATCATTTTATGAATGAAATGTATACCTTTACTTAGGTTACATTAATAGAAAATAATTCTCATTCTTTGAGAAAGCTTTCCTGGTGAGCAATATTTTTTTAACTCCTTAAAGAAAATATTTGATCTCTTTGGAGAGTTTTCTGATTTGCCTCAACTTTGCCTATGTACCACACTGAATAGATTTTTTAAAAATCAGACCTTTAAATTTTATAGGGTTCTCTCTTTTCTGAAAGTATGACTTGAGCAAATAGGATATCATAAAACAAGATGATAATCTGAGATTTCATAATTTATTATATAGAACTGATCTTACTATGGGCAATTAATAGTAGTTATAGGCAGACAAGGAGCAAATAGAGAAAGCTGCAATTCTAAAATAAATTTAAGGTAGCAATGATTGACTAATGGATGAAGATCATTACACTTTAACTATGTAAGTTTAAATAATTTAAAACATTATTTAAATCAATATGACCTAGTTTCTTTAATTTCTTAAACCTATGAGCTATTGTCAAGTAAGTCACTATTGTACCACAATCAAATTAGATTGTTTCTGTTAATAAAATCCCTCTCCAAAATGTTTATTTAGGGGTAAAAAAAGA
>NW_011888813.1:8213129-8222772 GCF_000151845.1 Pteropus vampyrus
GACATTCAATCAAGTAATATCATTTTATGAATGAAATGTATACCTTTACTTAGGTTACATTAATAGAAAATAATTCTCATTCTTTGAGAAAGCTTTCCTGGTGAGCAATATTTTTTTAACTCCTTAAAGAAAATATTTGATCTCTTTGGAGAGTTTTCTGATTTGCCTCAACTTTGCCTATGTACCACACTGAATAGATTTTTTAAAAATCAGACCTTTAAATTTTATAGGGTTCTCTCTTTTCTGAAAGTATGACTTGAGCAAATAGGATATCATAAAACAAGATGATAATCTGAGATTTCATAATTTATTATATAGAACTGATCTTACTATGGGCAATTAATAGTAGTTATAGGCAGACAAGGAGCAAATAGAGAAAGCTGCAATTCTAAAATAAATTTAAGGTAGCAATGATTGACTAATGGATGAAGATCATTACACTTTAACTATGTAAGTTTAAATAATTTAAAACATTATTTAAATCAATATGACCTAGTTTCTTTAATTTCTTAAACCTATGAGCTATTGTCAAGTAAGTCACTATTGTACCACAATCAAATTAGATTGTTTCTGTTAATAAAATCCCTCTCCAAAATGTTTATTTAGGGGTAAAAAAAGAGAGACAGCCAACCTAATGATATCCAGTTGTCTGAATTTTCACCTCCCTGGTTGGGTCAGTCATGGGTGGGACAGTCTTTAGGAAACCCATGCCCAGAGGCTCTGGTTAATGATGAACTTGTTCTGCAATTGTTTAACTCCCTTTGGCTTTTCTTTTCCCATCTATAATGGGTGACACATTCCCCAGTGAGTCACTTTTAACTTTAAATTATGAAATGATGCCAAAGCTCTTTGCAGAAATAAAGTGTTCTGCATGTGATTCATAATCAAAATAATGATGTTAACCTCTACAGAGTCTACTAAAAATAATTATGCTTCATAGACTCTGAATCAGTACAGCTGGCCTGAGTTTCATTTTTAAGCCCACATTAAATTAGAATCATTTGATAAAGTAAACCCAGCTTAAAAGCAATAGATGAACCAGAGAGGAGATGGAGTATCTCATTAAGAAGGGACCAAGGAGGAAGAGTCAGAATGTGGCTTTTGGTAAACACAAGTGTATTCCCTTAAGGAGGAAAATAAATCCTTGTTAAGAAATAGAAAAGAAAGAAAATGAGAGAGAGAGAGAGAGAGTTGATAAAGCCAGAATGGGTTAATACCCTTTGAAAGAACAATGGTAATAGTTTCCATTCATTGAGGGTATTGTCTACACGAGAAACTAGCTAAGCTATGCACATGTATTTTCTCAATTATTCCATAGAACAACTTTAAGGGCTATGTATTATTAAATTACACATTTTACAGAAAAGGAAACTGAAGTTTCAAGAGGTTAACTAACTTTACCAGAATTACACTTTGGTGGCAAAATAGTTATTTAGACCAATCTTGGCTAGTTGCCAGAAACTAGGATATCTAACAAGAAACAGCATATTACCGTAATAATTTTGCTCACACTTGAGATGAGTAATATAATCTAAAACCTTATTTTTAAAGCATTTTATACAGTTTATAGATTAAAGTTTTCTTTTTTCTCTTTTTTGTTTGTTTTGTTCGTTTGTGTTTGTTTGTTTTTCTACTAACCAATCTCAACTATGATGAAGCAAAATGACAAGCAGGAAAGGGAAGATTTTTTTCAAAATCCTTCTAATTACACCAAAATGTGGCCAAAGATTGCAACATAATTTCAAGGAAGCCCAAAAATGCTTAGTGGTACTGATTATATTAGTCAGAACTTCTAATTGTCAGTGACATATCCCCAGTGTAATTAGCTTAAGCAACAAAAAGGTTGGGCAGACTTACTGGATGATGTAACTGGTAATTCCAAGGGCAGACAGAGCTTCAGATAGAACCAAAAATGAAAATGATTGTAAAGCCTTTCACATTCTTCCCAACCACACCCACTCATGCTTTAGTTTGGCTTTCCTGTGTGTACGTCTTATTCACTTGATGAGACAATGACTACCAACAGATTCAGGATCACAGACCAAACTTAACAGGCATAGCAGAATGAAGCTCATCTTTCTTCTCAGTAGTAAGGAGTATGAACAACTTGCTTGCATCACATGCCAACTACAGACCAATCAATTTTGCCAACAGGTGGGAACCTGGGGAGATATAGTCCCATAAATGTCTGTTTCTAATCTAATCTTAATTGGAAGAAGGGATTACTGAGAAGACAAAGTGACAAATTTTTATTATAAAGGCTACTGTTTTCCTATGTGCCATATATAATAACCTTATTTAGCCCTCACAAACATCTAATAAGGTAGTATTATTATTCTTATTTTAGAAAAATGAAGTTCAGAAGTCTTAAGTATTTAGTTCACTATAACACAGAAAGTGTCATCTTCAATACATGCACATGCTGTTAGCTACAATACTATAATGACTCTAGGAAAAAGTCATGTCACCTATCAAAGAAGCAGATTTTTTTTTTCTTCCTCTATGCCAAAGATATGAAGATGCCATAAACCATGCTGGATACCTAGAAATTAGGGAAATACTTCAGTTCCTTTTAATTTGGCCTAGGATTTCTGCATAGACTTTTCTGCAAGATAAAATCTAGTTCTGCCTAGAGCTTCACAAGCTATAACAGAAGAAACGTTTATAGGAAAACAGGAGTTAAAGTAAGGGATGTGATGTAGACTTTTCTTCAACCCTTGAGCCCAGGGATAATGAATTTACCCTGATATAAACTTGCACGCACATGGAACCCTCTGAAGTAGAAATAGTGAATGTATGGAATGAGCCCCCAGGCTCTGCATAGCTTTCCAATTTTTTATCTTAAGAAAGCAGATAATTAAAGGGACAAGGTTCTATCCTTTCAGAAGAGTCCATTTTAAGAGCCTTTGGCCATTTGACTCAGAGTAGAATTGGGTTTCTCTTAGTGCTTGCTCTGGACATGGAAGACATTATCACCACTGGTCAGTTCTAAGTCTCCTAATGTTTTTGCTATGTTTTATATAAGCTCCTTTTAAATGTTTTGTTCTGTTCTAAGTTTTCTTTGAATTTTTTTTTTCTTTAGACTCTAATACTCATCCTCTTTGGCTGAATATAAATGTTGGACATGATTATCAGTACAAGATATTATAGGGAATATGTTAGTCTAGTTTCAATAACACTTCCCCAAGAGATGCTTATATGTAAGCTATCTTGTGAGTTCCCATAACAAAAGACAACTGTGGTAAGTAAATAATAGCATTGTGAGGTTATACCACCAGGGATATAGGCAAAGATAATGTCCCTGATTTCTAAAATTATTTTATCTCAAGAGATGGTGTCAATTCATCCCAACCAACATTTATTAAATACTGGCTAAAATCTAAGCAGTGTTTTTGGAAGTGTGGGGGTTATTGGTGAAAGACATAAGCGATTGTCCATCATGTATTGCATGCCAACTAGCACCAGCAGCGGGGGGAGGAGGGAATTGAATAGTCACTTTTTTTAACTAACTGTGTAGCTAGATCCTGAAATCCTCAAGAGAATTTCTAAAGTCCTATATTTCCAAGCTGAGATATTTAGAAGCACAACCACAAGTTAATTTTGCTAAAGGATTATTTTCCAAAGCAACTCATAGTATAATAATTCTAGAAGGAGACCTTATAGGATAGGGTGAGTACCTATAGGTCTCATTGTGGACCAGTGTGGTAGGTGGTAACACCCAAATATCAGGTGAAGTCTTAGCTATGCCATTAAATGACTGAGTATCTCTGTTCAATGTTGGGTTTGGTTTCCAATGCTTCTGAGGGCTATAAACCATTAAAGTGTTACAGTCAGTACCTGATGATACTTCTTCAAATGGGACCAAGGACCGTTATGTGAGCAATAGAGATGCTGAGAAATCTTTTTTACTAGTCCCCAGATACTAGGAGTTAATTATAAAGGAATGTCATCTTGTTCTTTATCCTTTTATAGTTAATCTCAGAATTAAGGACTGTGTAAAAAAGATTAAATTGCCTACATGAGAATTACACAAGGATTAGATGAGTATTAATGTTCTCAGCTCCTCTTCTCACCAAAATCTTAGTAAGACCTCTTACTATTTACCCTTGAAGGATTCCTTGCACTCAAATAAATTGTTGCCTTTGATAAGCACAATAGTATAGTCAAAAAGTTATTAATACACAGTAACTTTATGCCAACAGAACAATTAAATCTCCAAATTTAATGGTGTATAAAAAAAGGAAACAGTGTTTGGTTAAGATGTCAACATCACTTTCTTCTTGGAATAATTTAGAGAATATAAAGTCTACCTGAAAATAGTTTCTCTTTGTTTTTCTTGTAAGATGTTATTTTTGAGCACATCTTTTCATTTTATTATTTCCCATTTTTGCTTTTTAGTCTGCTAAATTGAATTATGCTTAAAATATAGCAAGTACGAGTTGGTTCTCAGTTGAGAAATAGAATAAAGATGTTATTCAGGAAAATTTTAATATTTATTGTAATTATCTGGTAAATTAACTTGCAAAGTATCTTTTTTTAAAACTCTTGAATGACATAGATGACTATCTGTTATTTATCATCAATTTATCTATCTATCTATCATCTATTTATCTATCTCTCTATCATCTATTATCTTTCTATCTATCATCTATCATCTCTCCATCAATCATCTGTATTCTTTCTATATCTTGGAAGCAACTAAGTTTACACCAGTTCTCATTTACCAACTTGGAATATTGTCAACTCTTTTTTTCTGAAAAATATTACAGATACTGAGTCAGGAAATGCAGTGGAAATTAACTGAGTCTTTGTTAGCATTACATAATTTCTTGTTAAAGTCTTTCCTGGAGACAGTTTCAGTTCCAGTCATTATACTTCAGAAACTGTATAATTGCTGTCAAAGAAGTTTAGCCTTCTGCAACCAAAACAATGTCAGACTTCAAAGCCATCTTTATGGAAAAGAGATTGAGAGAAGTTAGCTTATTCTCACTTAACAAGAAAAGAATCCACAATGATCTAACCTCAGTTTATAAAGTTGTAGCTGAGTTGATGAAGATTCAAGCAAACATCTTGCACATAAAGTAATAGATCCATGCAGAAGAAGACAGAACTTTGAAATTAGGAGTTTAGTCAGTTAAAAAAAAAATAGTAAATACTCCTCTCCAAATCCTTCTGAATAAGGACATGAAGAGATATTGAGGTGAGAGCTGTTAAAACAGGGTTTACAGACCAAAAAGGAAGATTAAGGGAAAAATAATTTCCGCAAACTATGGCAGTATTGGGGCTTGTGAATTGTGAAGTTCAGATTACATGTGTGATCAGCTTAATGCTAATTAAAAGATGACCAGTAAATCAATAAAAAAAAAAAAAAAAGATCAGCTTAATGCTAATTAAAAGATGACCAGTAAATCAATAAAAAAAAAAAAAAAAAGAAAAGATAGTTGATTGGATGGACTGGTGTTTTGTACACATATTGCTTTAATAGATAGCTTCTAGTTGATAGAAAGTTGAAAGTGTTACTGCTAGTAGTAGTTGAAATTTACAAAGCAAGGTAATGCTACTACAAAAGAGAAAAGAAAACTAATAAGAATTCCATATGTGGGTGTGCGTGTTAATAGTTTTGCTCCCCTAACTGAGATAAATGATCCTGCTGTCGAATTATAATTTTGTCATTAATACACAAAGGAATTTTTCAGCTAGATTCTCCAAAAGTTTTAATTCTGAAAGAGATCATATTAAAATATGCAATTTCTGTGTCTGGAAGAGAACAAGTCATAGGCAAAGACAAGACTTTGCCTGTCCTCAATGACCTTTACAATTTCTCTGTTGGTATGGTTTATGTTGGGAAAGAAGTAATTTCTCTTAGTGCTTTATAAAACTCATACCACCCTCAACTGTGTGGAAAAACACGTTTCCACTTATAAAAAGAATTTCAGACCATTACTTTCTCTCTAGGCATGAATATAATAATCTGAATTTTTTCATTTGGTCATGTCCTAAACTATACAACAAGGCAAATGATTCAAAACAAGTCCACTGCACTGTTCTTTAATTCATTCTGGCTATATGCTAGATATCATCTTCCCACAAAAGATCTATTGACAATAAAATTATTCTGTCTCTCAACTTATCCTACCTAAGAATACATCATTCATGTATCCATCCATTCATCCATCCATCTATCCATCCACTCATTCAACAAATTGTACTGTGAACACTAGGTCTCTGTTGGGCACTAGAGATACGTCCTATGCAAGACCGTCACCATTCCCATTGTCATGAAGATCTTTGAGTATGTTTTAGTTCTTTCGAAGGTCTAGGGGAGAATGCTAATTCCATCCTGACTTCCGCTGAACTATATAATAAAATACAGAACTTTGAAGAAATGCCTGATGGCTGAGGGCCAGTGTTGCAATTTGCTTTCCTCTACCAAAAACAATGTTCTTAGGAAAAGTTTGTGAAATATCAGAACACCGAATAAAGGTTGCTTTACAGAATTGTACTTCCACTGCTTTCTTTTTATTCACACCCCAGAACTCAACAGCTTTTATAAGAGTCATTTAGTCACTATCTCTGTCTCAATCCATTTTTCACCAGCTCCTGATGCAGAACTTCATGACATGCCACTTTATGACATCATTCCTCTAAAAAACTACAGCTGACACCTTTCACCTGTTCTTCCCCAATCTTTTCTAATCAGGCAATTTGTCACTCAGCGGTGTCGTCGCTTTGCTCAGCCAGACAAAACTCCTCATGTTCTTGCATCATCCCATGAACATTTTACTTTCTATGAGCTCACTCCAATTCAACCAGAATGATTTCTATTCCTCTTTCTTGATCAAATGCATCCCAGAAAACATACAGTGTGAAATCTCACTTTGTGATCTTGGGAAAACATACAGCCATTTTTTCAAAACTAGTCTTTCCTTCAGATCCAAACTCCATAAAAGGAAATTTCATTTCAAAATGTACTTGAAGCAGTTTAGCTCATCTCACTTTGAAATTGTAATTTATCTGGGAGTTAGGCATGAATGGTGGGCCCTAGTAAAAAAGTAAAGGCTTTCATAAGCACTGGATCAATAGAAAATGCATTTATGAAGGTTTGGATTTGTCCTCAGAAGCTAAGAAGAGTGAAAACTCTGATTTATGAGCTAAAGATTAAGAGAGAGCTATGGGCAGTGGAAAAGACAATGTTAGGCACTCTTTTTAAGATGAGTCATCTCTAAAACCAAAGCAAATAGAAACCTATCATCAGATCAAAATGAAGAGTTGCACTTGAATTAAAAGATTAAAGTTATCTCATATCCTTTCTAATTGTATCACACAATATTTTGATATTTAATGTGAGATTAGAACCATGGATAATGTGAATTGTAGTGCTCCAGAGTGATATATAAATTACAGTTAGCTTCATTAAAACTGAAAGAAACTCTTGCGTGATATGAGAGAGGATTTTGCAAATAGAGATATCATTACTAAAGCCTCGAGAAAATCAATTAAGAAAAGATGTTCCTTGAAGAAGGGGGAATAATATTTAATAATAATAGAAATTCTTGCTTTTGAGAGTTTCTAAAGTCTTAACATGCATAGATAAAGCAATTATTATGTCAGAAAAGCTCTCAAATCAATTAGTCATAAGGATATTTTTTGCCTTTTTTGGCATGCACATGCTGTGAAAATATTAAGGACATATATCCAGCAAAACCGACTATCATTCATCACTTTTTAGGTTTCTAAATACAAAATAAGAAAGAAAAAGGTCATTGATACCCAGGTTTTTAGGTTCTGATTATGCCCTGAAAAAAATAGAATTAAGGAAAACCCTTCCAAATTCTGTTTTCTGACAACTTTATTGGACTATTTGAAGGTAAAGATTTCCCATATGGTTAGGAAGAAGCAAATAAAACTAATTTTGAAGTGCTTTTATCCAGTCTACAGGAAACTTCTGTCACACAGTTCGTCGAATAAGTGGAATTGTGTATATACTGTATAATCAATATTTATGCAAAGTGAATAAAGTCACATAGTTTTGGGAGATGACTATTCATCGGTTTTTGATCCAGTTTCTAACAAAGTCATCATGTGACCCTACAACTAATCCTCCCTCATTTATGATTGGCCATCACAGTGTAATGTCAAGTTGACCATAAAGATGATATACTGCTGATGCACTGTTTCACAAAGCATGTAATATTCAGAGAAAGGAGACAGTGTTTTCCTCACATTATAGGTAGACTGTATGAATATACTCTGCCAGGGATATTAATATTTTTCTGATTATGATGTCTACACGAGAGTGCCAAAATATTGTCTATACTGTTCACACTGTGATTAAATGTGACTCATCTAAGAGGAGAAAGGACAGGAGCTGAGACATCAGAATATCAGCAGGTGACCTGGTATAAGAGGCAGAAAGAATGCAGGATTCGAAGGGCGTGGCTCTGGCTTGTACTGGTTCTGTAACTTCCAAAGGAAGTTACTTCTTAAACCATAGTTTTCTCATCTTTACAGTAAAGAAAATGAGAATCAACACCCTTTTAATTCTTGGGAGCTCCTATAAGGATATAATATAGTTGTGGATATGCCATGTGTGTATGTTTAGTTTCTTATTTTTATTTAACAGAGTATTCCAAAATGGAAAAGTTTTTCTGGGGCCCTTGATGTTCCCTAAGTTCCCTTTAAGCAAACCCTGAATTGCATTCGTGATGGCTGCCTGTCTTCTCTCAGAAACTTGTTTATCCTTGTCATGGTCTCTGTTTCATAAAGCTGCCTTTTCTTTCTCTCTGCTTCTTCTAATCACTCCACTCTCTTTGTTCTTCCTCTGTGGCCTCTATTTCTGTTTGATTTAATCATATTGTTTTCTATTCAACCAAATTCTCTCATAAAACACATCAACAGAATTTAAACACTTAAAAAGGATGAAGACGGTGCATTGTCCTCACATAGAATTATTTATCCTAGTTCAAAACTCAGAGTCACCATTCCCCATTTCTGGGGCCTTGGAGCCCCTTTCTTTTCAAACTGAATTCCTTTCACTCTAGGAACTGCATTTTTGCCTGGTGTTCAGCTGATGAATTACAACTCTGTAATGTTTCTCCAACCCTGTGTTCTTCGGTAGGAGTTAAGTGACATCTGTTTAGCGTCTCTTTCAATCTGTTTTAGCTGAAGTAACTCTTCCTTGATTATATTTAAGGAAATAAAAGATGAGACTGAAACAAGCTAAAAACTGTAAGAGTACTTAATTTCGTGTCTCCACTAATTATATACATGTACTATCAGTCTCTGGATGAAAGAATGATTGCAGTACCGACGTTATCTAGCTCATAGGGAAACAAAGACCTGTTCACAATCCAGGGTCCTCACAGAATAGTTCCTGTGTTTGTCTGCACTGCTGAGATCCCAATTTAAAACATTAAGTCTTTTTGATGTCCCTCTCTTATTAAAACTGTACACTATTTTCAGTTAATACCTTGTAATCTATGATGTGATCTTTGAAAGCCCACAGTCCTGGTGAAAATACTCCAGAGACTACAAGATCAATATTGATGTGTCCAAGTGGTGAGTGTCACTTTTCCAAAACAAATAAGATCTGGGACTTTGAGGTTATCATAGAATTGTGTTAAAACTGTAAAGTATGTAGATA
>NW_011888813.1:8222822-8225330 GCF_000151845.1 Pteropus vampyrus
ACAACTCTGTAATGTTTCTCCAACCCTGTGTTCTTCGGTAGGAGTTAAGTGACATCTGTTTAGCGTCTCTTTCAATCTGTTTTAGCTGAAGTAACTCTTCCTTGATTATATTTAAGGAAATAAAAGATGAGACTGAAACAAGCTAAAAACTGTAAGAGTTCTTAATTTCGTGTCTCCACTAATTATATACATGTACTATCAGTCTCTGGATCAAAGAATGATTGCAGTACCGACGTTATCTAGCTCATAGGGAAACAAAGACCTGTTCACAATCCAGGGTCCTCACAGAATAGTTCTTGTGTTTGTCTGCACTGCTGAGATCCCAATTTAAAACATTAAGTCTATTTGATGTCCCTCTCTTATTAAAACTGTACACTATTTTCAGTTAATACCTTGTAATCTATGATGTGATCTTTGAAAGCCCACAGTCCTGGTGAAAATACTCCAGAGACTACAAGATCAATATTGATGTGTCCAAGTGGTGAGTGTCACTTTTCCAAAACAAATAAGATCTGGGACTTTGAGGTTATCATAGAATTGTGTTAAAACTGTAAAGTATGTAGATATAACCTAGGAACAACATCAGATTTAGCAAACTTAGCATAAAATCCAAATGGACAATTGAATAAATGTGCCAAGTTTTATATTACACTGAATACTGAGAATTATTCTTGCAATGAGCAATTGGTTTCAAGGTTTATTTTTCTTAAAGAGAGTATTTCAGATCATAGTTATGTAAGTAGTAACTCTCACTGGCTCATCAGCCAGGCCTTAGATGGTGTTAATTAGTCTTTAAAACCAGTGCTGAAACAATACAAAATTAAATCATATTCGATCAATCATAACAATTAGTACTGAGCCACATGGCTGAAGACTTAAAAGAAAATGGATGAACTATAAAATATGAGCAGCCAGGTCAAAAGAAAGTGAACACTTTTAAATACACAAATCTTTTTTAAAAAATGTATCACTTATTACTAGTAGTGGAACCTACTTCAGAGCACAATTAAAACTAACAGAATAATAATGTCTTTTTACTCTTTATATAATATTTTGTATATATCCATTTAGTGATACTCAAAAATAGTTTTTAGAGAGCAGAATCTTGCTCTAAAAAAACATAACACAGAAGACCGATCTGTTTTACAACAGATACAACCTGGAGATGTTATGGTAGAGATGAGCCATTTGAGACAAAGACATAGGCACTAACACATACTTTCCAGAGACCTGAAGAGGTCTTGGGGATCCCTCCTTCTGGGGAGTCATTAGGACTCTGTCATTTTCAGACCACTGCATTTGAATATTTGGATCTTAAGAACTGCCCCGAGAAAAAGTGCTATTATCTCAGAGAAAGCGGAGCCTGAGTGACATGGAGATTCGACCAAGTTCCTGTGCCAGCAGCACTGTCTTTTCCAAATCCAAAGTGGTTGTCCTTTTTGATGGCACTACATTTGTCTATAGGAGAAAATTGTAGCTACTTGCTAACAAAATAGAAGTCATGACAGAAAAGAGGTTAGCATAGGTGATTGTTGAACAGCCAAACATGATTAATTTGGTGTAACAATTACAGAAACACCTATGAATGCGTTTGGACCTGAATAATTATGAAATCGAGGGGGAGCAGTGTTTGCCACCTCCAAATATGCTTTTGGGGATATAGATTATTTTAAGCTAGTTATGTTTAAGAAGCAAAGAATCAAAAAGAATCTTTGACTTCCCCCTTAATTGTCTAAAAGAATTCAGATGGAGGACCTGCTCCAGGAAGGAAGCTATTATCATGGATAACTGTAGCTTAATATGAACTAAGTGTGATACTCAGGGAGGAACCTAGAAATGGCCCTTTGGTAAAAGTCCTCTCTGTGTTCCACTGTTGAAGAAGTTCCAGCAAAGATTTATTTACTAAACATTTGCTTTTTCATCTCCATATGAATTGACTCCCTTCCCTTTGAACCACCCCCTTCTCTTTAGCTCCAAATGAAATATTAGCTTCAACTGCTCAGTGTGTTCTCAGGTCCCATATTCTTATGGTATCCCCATATATACATATGTAATAAATTTGATTATTTCCTCCAGTTAATCTGTCTCATGCTAATTTGATTATTAGTCCAGCCAGAAAAATTTAGAAAAGCAAGAGGAAAAATTATTTTTCTTCCCCAATACAATCAAGATTCTACAAGCAAACCAATAAAATAGAAGCCTTCTCTGGATCATTTAAAGTGGGGAATGATGATTTTTCTGAGTTGAAAGATGTCAGGGTATGAATAAAAATAAAAATTTTCTAACTTAAAAATCTGATCTCAAGTGCATGTTCTGGTCAGTTTCATTGGTTTTATGCTAACTGTGAACTTTTCTGCTCATCACTCGCAAGTCTGCCCTTTATTGACTAACCAAGCACCCATATAACTTCCAGTTAATGAGCATTTTAAGGAGCATCAATTTGTGGGAAGAAAAAATCGGTATCTTTAATCGTTGACACTTATATGAAAAATTCAATATAAGGGGTGG